>NW_027508715.1:175000-237500 GCF_051911475.1 Siphateles boraxobius | reverse complement strand
ATAGTTCATTTATGTAAGTGAGGAGAGCAAAATATAGTGTCCTGCACCCACTAGTAAAACATATCTAAAGTAAAATTATATCTTTTATATTATATTATATTGTTTTCGATATTGTTTTCCAGTTCTGAATGGCCGGTAACTTAAGGCGAGACACGGCAGCCAAAAACATCGTTTTGTTTTTCACTGGTCAATTTTGAGATTTTGGGATATTTGTCTTCAATAACATGTCTTCTTTCAGACTTGTGGTGAAAAAAAGTCAGAAATACACATTTAGGTCTTTATTTTACTACACTTTGTCTGTTTGCGACTCTAGATTTCTCATAAATTCATCAAAAGTTGTCGTTATAAATCACCCCTCTGCTCCGCGATCGCGATCTGCACCCTGTCATCACACACACCGTTAGAAAGCTCTCTCTCTCCTGAACAATACTGTCGGATCCAAATATGGTCATTTCCTTTTTATCAGCAACCAATCACGAAAGTAAAAGGGGGGATTTTACTCTAAATGCACAATCTCATTGGCTGATGCTAAATCTTTAAAGCCCGTTTTCTCAAAATGACTTTTCTCTCATACTCCAAGTCCAAAATCTCCACTTCAGTAGCACCTATATACACCAAACTTTCCAGTCGTGTACCTAGTTATATTATGAAGACATTTACAGAGGGATTTGTAAATATATTATTCCTAGCCTGATTTATATAACATTTTATTCCAAAAAACATGGCGAAAATCATTTTTTAAGGCTATTGGCAGTATATTATGATTTACAGGATAACAAAAGTAGATATCCATAAATCCCTCTGTAATTTTTCCCCCATCTAATATGTGAACACAATGAAAAAATAATTTTGAAACTAGCTTTATCCAATACTCATATTTCGTTTTTTTTAAATATATGCAAATTAGCGCATATTTAATTAGATAATGTATCATTTGCATATTTAAACATTAAATTACATAAAACTTGTAATACATTTTTTTCTCATCTTAATGTAGGTAAGCAACTGGCAAAGTTTCATGGTGATATCTGCTAGTTAAAAAAAATACCCTATTCACCTTTAGTGTCTCACCTTAAAAAGTAATTAGCAAAATTAGCCAGTAAGTAAGTGAAAAAGTTAATTTCAAACCCTGAATAAGTCACAGTTTACTTTATTTTGCTCTCCTCACTCACATAAATGAACTATAGTGTCTTGCACACACTAATAAAGAAATATCTAAAGTAAAATTATATCTGGTGTCTGAGTAATTTTTGTGAAATGAAGCACTGATATGAGTGCGTCCTGACCTTCAGATCCCTGTAAACCACGTTTCTCTCCGAATGCAGGTAATCCAGCGCACACACGATCTCGGCCCCGTAGAAGCGCGCTCGGTCCTCCGAGAAAACACGATCCCGGGACAAGTGGAAGAAAAGCTGCCGGAAGGAATGAACGCAGGAACGTTTATAACCGTAATGATCATTTCCAGCTCGGGTCTGAGAAGAGCGGCGCCTCACCTCTCCTCCGTTGGCGTACTCCATCACGAAACACAGACGGTCGTGGGTTTGGAACGAGTATTTCAGACCCTGAACATGCAAAACCACTCAAATTAATACAATTAACAATGTATTAAATAATTATATGAAATATTAATGATAAAGACATTCAATAACACATGCTGTATATTGCATATATGCTGTATAAAAAGAACAATTACTGTGAAATGACAGTCAAAAATGATCGCCTTAAGAAATTAATGGGGAATAATACTTTTTTTTGATTGTAAGACAAAGCAAATTTGTGCATATTTGTACTCCCAATACATTTCAAAGCAAAAAATCTAAACTTTTGACAAAAAGTTGCAGTTGATTATGTCTGAATACACAAATGCAAACCTCATATGAGTAATTATGTCTGAAAACACTGTTATGAGTAACTAGACATTACACAACCTTGTTAATATATTTATATATAGGGCTAACATAAGATTTTCATCACTGTTTTCCATACAACAATGTAATAAATAATTACATTAAATATTAATGATAAAGACATTCGATAACACATGCAAAAAGGGCTGTATATTGCATATATGCTGTATAAAAAGAACAATTACTGTGAAATGACAGTCAAAAATGATCGCCTTAGGACATTAATGGGGAATAATACTTTTTTTTGATTGTAAGACAAAGCAAATTTGTGCATATTTGTACTCTCAATACATTTCAAAGTAAAAAAATCAAAACTTTTGACAAAAAGTTGCAGTTGATTATGTCTAAATACACAAATGCAAACCTCATATGAGTAATTATGTCTGAAAACACTGTTCTGAGTAACTAGACATTACACAACCTTTGTTAATATATTTATATATAGGGCTACACAGATATCTTGCGGTTACATCATGATATTACACAAGATTTTCATCACTGTTTTCCATCCAACAATGTATTAAATAATTATATTAAATATTAATGATAAAGATTCAATAACACATGCAAAAAGCAATGTTTTTCCTCCGTATTTCTATCAAGTACAAATTTCAAAACATTCTTAAATCAAGATGCACTTATTCGAGACGCAAAATATCATATTAAATCTTGTTTTATGAGAAATCGATCAGAATTAAGAGCATTAAAATAAAACGAATTCTTAAGTGAAAAGTTTATTTTTCTAACCCCATTGGTGGATATTTGTTCTTTTTTCAAGCATACATTTATTTTGATCAATTTCTCATAAAAAAATGAATAAGTAATTTTGCATGTCAAGTAAATGTATCTTTATATAATTATGTTTAGATGTTTGTAATGGAAAACAAGACTAAAATACTTGAAATAATAAAATAATATTATATTAATGAACTAAAATAATAAAGGCGCTTTTTTTTAAATTGTGAAAAATTCTGCAATGAAGGACTTTTATTCTATAAAAAAATAAACAAGGAAGTTTGATTCCATCCTCATTACAAATTAAGATCCCTTTATTATGTTATCTGGAATACATTCAGCATCCAATTTCTGCTTCAATAGCATCACCAAATTATGCTAATTTCAAACAACAGGCCAATCAGAAGAGAGATTCATGAATATTAAGTAGACAGGCCAAAATCGACCTGTTCTTGGCAGAGCTCCTGAGAAAGGAGCTGTAAACATATATTGTGATGGTATAAGGATATATAAGGACATCAAAACCTAAAATAAAACTTCAGAAAGTTGGGACCTTTAAGTCTCGTTTTATGATAAATTTATCAAAATGAAGTGAGTTTGTGCGTAAAACAAGTATATCTGCCAGTGGGGTCAGAAAAATAAACTATTTTCCCTTTGAATTAAGTTTATTTTTTGACCCCATTGACAGATATTTTTCTCGTTTTAAGCATAAACTCACTTGATATCGATACATTTTTCAGAAATTCAAGACTTAATATCTTAATTAATTTTGCTTATCAAGCACATGCATCTTGATTTAAGAATTTTTAGATATTTGTACTGGAAAACAAGATTAAAATAGCAAGAACACAAACATATTTATCAGATTATGATCCAGGAGGAAACGTTTGCCATTTACTGGTGAAGGAAGTGGAAACGGGCGACTTTATTCAGTTTGAAGAAGCAGCTTGAACTCTTCTAAAAGGCATTGTGTGGATGGATAAACAGAGGCAGACGTGCTTGAGATGAGAGGCTATTGAAGAAGAAGAAGAAGAAGAAGAAGAAGAAGAGGAGATCATGAGAGTCTCTCACCGTCAGGAAAGGGTGTCTGGAGTTCTGAAGCACACGGTTCTCTGTGAGTGTGTGAGCCACTTCATCCTGAAACACACGCCATTCAACACCTTACAATAATAGTAGTGTTGAAATCACACACATGCAAGTATGGGAACGACTAAACATGTGACAAATCAAACAACTCACTGGGAAAAAATGCTGTTTAAATACTATAACCAAACTTTTTGGGGGGATTTTACTCTATTTATACATACACTGTAAAAAATTAATTTCATGATTTATCATCACAACATTTTTTTTCTTTTGTCAAAATTAACTTATTTATTTCTTCCAAGATATTGGACTATATAAAGGAATGACTATTTTTATTTCTCCTCCTTTTATATTGTTAAATTATTGGTGATATGTCTGTTGTTCCCCCTTCCCTGTCTGTTTGTTCGAGTGGATGTTATTTTATTTCTAAAGACAATGAAGAGTTGATCACAAAAAAATAAACTTTCATTATATATGATATTTTGAGTTTCTGTTGAATAAACCAATCTCCTTCATTGTATTAACTCATTTTTTTTATTTCATTGAACGTAAAATTTTAAGGTAACTTCACTTTTTTAAGTCAAACCAACAATATTTTGTTAACAGTGTAGTTTTACAAACTAACTAAAGGAGGCTCTGTCAGAATTAGCTAACACACTCCAGAAACGCACTCAGAAGTCAAATATTTCTCAGTTGTGTTATACTTTTACTCACTTTGGCTACGATCACTTCTTTCTTGAGGATTTTCATGGCGTAATATTTTCCCGTTGCTTTTTCCTTCACCAGAATCACCTTCCCAAAAGTGCCTTTTCCCAGGAGTTTGAGGTATTCAAAGTCATGCATAGTCTGAAACACACACCAGCTGTCAGCAGACACACACCTGCACGAGTTCAACACAAAAATACTGACACGACATCTGTGTTTGACCTTTGACCTGCTGCAAATGCCACGAATGTGAGCGTGGGAACTGGTGTTTAATACAGAGCAAGTGCACAAAGGTCCTCATCCTGACATTTTACATACAAACTAATGAGGTTCTTTTGCTCAAGACACATTAAACACGTTAACACTATTGTAGTCTTTGGTCATTTAAAGTCCCCCTGGCCTGTGGTGAAAATCAAGCTTTTAAATGTTGTTTATATGTCTATGTGATGTTTTAAGACAAACCATGATTTTAAGATATTTAAGATTTGTGAACACACGCACAGGTTACATCATAATATTACATAAGATTTTCATTACTGTTTTCCATCAGATGACCATAATCGCCTTAATTCATTGGATTCTAAATACATTTGTTCTATTTGTAATTTGAATATTGCATTAATTTAGAAATAATATAAAATGTGTTTTTTTTCTCATATTTTATTATTTCAAAAAATGGTGTATATTGGAGAGGTGAATATAAACTATCATGAAAGACATAGAAAAATATTAGTGAATTCAAATATAGTAAGTTAATTTCATATTTTAAAAAGATTACATTGCACTTATTGTCTTAAAAATATTTTATTATTTTAATAATAATAAAAAATGTCAGACAATAATACAATAATTTTTCTAACATTTTATTATTTAATATTGAAATAAATGGGGTATATTGTAGAGGTGAATTTTATTAAGTATCATGCAAGATAAAGAAAAGAATATTATTTTATTAAAATATATTTTATTCATTTCATATAAAAAAATACAATGCACTCATTGTCTTAAAAAATAGTTTATTATTTTTATTATTTTAATTTGAAAAAGTTAAATGATAATAAAATAATTTTTTTCTAATATTTTATTATTTAATATAGAAATAAATGGTGCCTATTGTAGCTGTGAATATTTAATAAGTATCATGAAAGATAAAGAAAAAATAATAGTGAACTAAAATATAGTGCATAAAATTTATATTTCTAAAAAATATGTTGCGCTTATTGTCCTAAATAATAAAAAATATATTTTCTATATTTTATTATATATTTTTTTAAACAAAATAGTTTTTTAAATATATTTGATGTGTTATAGAAATAAATGGTGAATATTGATAAGTATTATAAAAGATAAAGAAAAAATATCAGTGAACTAAAATATATTTAAAATATAAAATACAATTAATTTCATAATAAAAAAAAAATGCACTTGTTAACTTCGGTCTGCTTGATCAAGTTTAAAACAAAATCGTTTTTTAAATATATTTTTTTCTGTGTTATAGAAATAAATGGTGAATATTGAGAAGTATAATGAAAAAATATCAGTGAACTAAAATATATTTACAATATAAAATGAATCTGAATACTCGTAATATGAGCTACGAAACGCTTTCATTTTGGCGTGGACAATCTCTTTAAGTCACATTAATATTTTATCAACCTTAATATTTAATAAGCAAAAGTGTGTGTGTGTACTGTACCACTTTGTGTGGCGGTTTGGTCTCCGTGTGCGTGTCCATCTCCTCCTCTTGTTTCTGCAGACGCTCAGCCACAGTCTGAATGGCTTTGGTCCATTCCTCCCTACAACAACAGTCAACATGCAAAACAACACGTCGTCTTTTATGCATTTTGTATTACAATTATTGTTGGTTCTTCTGATAAATTGCCTGTCATGCTCCTTTATAAGTAGCTCGTACACTACCAGTCAGAAGTTTTGGACCGGTAAGATTTTTAATGTTTTTAAAAGAAGTCTCTTCTGCTCACCAACGCTGCATTTACTTGAAGAAGAAAAAAAACAGTAATATTGCTAAATATTATGAGAATTTAAAATAACGGTTTTCTATTTTAATATATCTTAAAATGTATTTTATTCCTGTGATCAAAGCTGAATTTTCAGCATCATTACTCCAGTCTTCAGTGTCACATGATCCTTCAGAAATCACTATAATATGATGATTTGAAGAAACATTTATGATTATTATTATCAGTGTTGAAAACAGTTGTGTACAATTTTTCTCAGGATTCTTTGATGAATTGAAAGTTCAAAAAGAACAGCATTATTTGAAATAGAATCTTTTGTAACATTATAAATGTCTTTACTGTAACTTGTGATCAATTTAATTCCTCCTTGATGATAAAAGTGTTGATTTCTTGATTTCTTTCCCCCAAAAAAAATAATAAAAAATCTTGCTGACCCCAAACTTTTGAACGGTAGTGTTTAAAGTTACAAAAGCTCTCTATTTCAGACAAGTATTTCTTTGTTACTGAAAGAACGTCTAAACTATAGTTTGACTAAGTGACCCAACTCTGCCATGTCCTCTATCAGGCTATGCAATGAACAATATTTCAAGTTTTTTTTCTCGAAATTAAATCCTCTTCCGTAGAAAACAGCTGATTTACATTCTAATAATATTTCACAATACTACAGTTTTTCTTTTTGTATTTTTAATTAAATAAATGCATATAATAACCCCGGTTCCTGCACACTGTAGATTTAGCGTTAAATGTCCGACTTGATAAGAGCACAAATGTGACTCCGGATCACAAAACCAGTCACGAGTCGCACGGGTTTATTTGTGGCAATAGCCAACAATACATTGTATGGGTTCAAAATTATTGATTTTTCTTTTATGCCCAAAATCATTAGGATATTAAGTAAAGATCATGTTCCATGCAGATATTTTGTACATTTCCTACCATAAATATATAAAAAATGTATTATTGTGAGTTAATGCAACACAATCGCAAACATAAATGCACAACTTTAAAGGCGATTTTCTCAATGTTTAGATTTTTTTGCACCTTCAGATTCCAGATTTTCAAATAGTTGTAAATCAGACAAATATTGTCATATCCTAAAAACCATACATCACTGGAAAGCTTATTTATTCAGCTTTCATATTATGTATACAGTTACATCTCAATTTAAAAAAAAATGAAACCTTGTGACTGGCTCTGTGGTCCAGGGTTACATATACAGGTGTGTGTGTGTGTGTGTGTGTGTGTGTGTGTGTGTGTGTGTGTGTGTGTGTGTGTGTGTGTGTGTGTGTGTGTGTGTGTGTGTGTGTGTGTGTGTGTGTGTGTGTGTGTGTGTGTGTGTGTGTGTGTCTGACCGTTCCTCGGGCGTCTCCACATGGAAGGTGCGTTCAATGACAGTGGTCCACTGCAGGCAGCGTATGATGAATGTGTTGGGTTTGGGCCGCTCCGTCTTCATCAGCTGACACTCTGGACGAATCCCGGGAAAACCACACCGGAGACACACGGACAGGGAGAGAAATGACCGTTGCAATCATCTATCTTTATCTGTGTGTTTCTGCAGCAGTGCATTACACACACTCAGTAGGGAGCAGGACAGGTGCACACACTCACATACAAACTTTACACAAGGTTCAATATCTGATTCCACTTTAAAGGTTTTAGCTAAAACAAAATCGTAAAAACTCTTGACAGCATGCAGAAGAAAAACATTTCAGCTCAGCCATCAGAGAGAGTGAAACGGATAGAGGGCTTATTGAAAACTAAAGATATTTTGTATCCGAAACCTGGCTTAAACCAAATGATTATTTCGGTCTGAATGAGTCCACACATCAGACTACTGTTATAAGCACGAGCCTCGTCTGAGATATTCTTAATGTTACTCAGAAAACAGGACACAGGTTTAACTCATGTGAAGTGCTAAATGTTATTACTCTCTCAGATATAAGAAAAAAAATCCCTGCTATCTCTTGCTTTGGCTTTGGGCCTTATGCTGATTTCATAAAAGAGTTTGTGGATTTTCTCTCAGAGCTATGGGTCAACGTCGATAAAGCGTTGATTGTTGGAGATTTTAACATTCACGTCGATAACTCAAATGTTGCGTTTACAGATTTACTAAACTCACTTGGTGTCAAGCAAAATGTCACACCGTTTTAATCATACATTCGATTTAATTAAATCGCATGGAACCAATCCTATTGATATAGATATTAAACTGCAAAGTGATGATGATTTCACTGATCATTACCTTGTAACTTACGTACTGCTGAAATTTGCCATGTCGGCCCGTCAGAACAATTCTCCCAAATGTGACTCCGGATCACAAAGCCAGTCACGAGTCGCTCGGGTTTATTTATGGCAATAACCAACGATACATTGTATGGCTCAAAATTATTGATTTTTCTTTTATGCCCAAAATCATTAGGATATGAAGTAAAAATCATTTTCCATGAAGATATTATGTAAATTTCCTACCGTAAATATATAAAACATTTATTTTTGTGAGTGAATGCTTCACCTTTCATAATAATCAACATTAATATTGTGTGTAATACTATTAAATCCAAACCAATGTCAAATGTATAGTTTTTCTTAATTTCTTTAGTTATATTTTAATTAAAATATATTTTTATATATTTTTTTAAATTTTTTATTAATCTGTATAATTTTTATGCATTTTTATTTATTAAACTAGACAAAAATGAGAAATGTTTTAATATTATATTTTATTTTAGTAACGAGAATGTTTTTTTATGGTTTTAGTTGTAATTAATGATAATAACCCTGATTCATAGAGACCATTATGCAGGGTTTTCTAGAAGCATTAAACAATTTCTATCTTCAATTATTTTAAAGTAAATTTAACTTAATATGGCATCTTAAAAACGCAGAGCTCATGGCGTAAGACGTAAAAAAAAAACACACAGCGAGACGTCTAATACTGCACATATTCTCATTTTCTGTCACTTTACATAATAATCAACTCTAATATTTTGTATAACAGTGTTAAAACTTGCTCTTAACATCTGAACAAGTTTTACGTCTAAAAAGAAGTTGCAAAGAGATGCAAATGCGATGACGGCAATCTGATGTCAATATAACCTGTGTTTTCCTTTCCCACACGGACGCTTCTGCAATTCAAACTATGAATGCGCAACTGCGTCTGAGGAAAACAGGAATGTCATCAGTTGTTGAAAACTCAAACTCACGTCTTTTTCCGAGAGAAGCCGAAATAAGCTGTGTCTGTGTTCTCTGCCCTTAAAAATGCTCACTCAAAGAGTAAAACTTATGGTTTCAGCGCGACAAAGCACAATATCCAGCAGTGACTCTGCCAGCGCTTTCCCACAAACATATGTCGAGGAGAGAGCGTGGAGGAGACATGTGTCACGTAAGAGACCTGTCGTGGAGATGGAGGATCGGGACGAGACCACCACTGAGATCCAACCGGGCTTCATCCACAGCCTCCATCAGCCGAGAGATAAATAATGAGGATCAGACACTTAATAACCACTATATTTCACAAGTGTCAGCGAGGAAGCGTTCTCTTGAACAAACATTATGGCTGTCTAATTAGTCTGTTCAATCATTTCAACAGTTTTCTCAGGGACGGCGGGGCTTGTTGGGAAAATTCTGCTGAGGTACGACTCCAGAAGAGGCCCAAAATATGCTTAATATGTTCTGCACGTCCCTCGAGGAAACATAAAACTGTTCGTGTTGATGGAGGTCAGATGGAAGCTCGCATGACCTCGTGGCGAACGACCAGAAGAATAAAGTCACGTCCACCCATGCATATCATATTAAATTAAGCATGCACGAAATATAGGTTTGGATGATCGTTTGCGTCAATTGAAGATGTTTTGAAAGGTTTACGCAACATTAGTCTAATATCCAAATAATCCATTGTGTTCATTGCTTTTTCAGTGCTATTTATCAAACATTATGTGTCAATCGAGTTAACAAAATAAAAAAGGTGCAAAAAGATTACTTAGGACCGTGCAAATAAACCTGAACTTATGTTAAATGCAATTATAAACATCTCTGTTTTGTATGTCAAAAAATACTTTTTTTAACACAAAATGTAAAAAAATGCTAAATCTGTCAATCGATTTTTACAAAAATACATACTAAAAAGGGCTAAAATATTATTACAATATTATTACAATACTTATAATGTTGCAAATTAACCTGAAATTATTTTAGATGCAATTTTAAACGTATCTGTTTTGTCTGTCAACTGACTTTTTTTTAACACAAAATTTTGTTAAAAAATCTAAATGTCAAACTATTCTTTTTTAATTTTTTTTTTTTACAAAAAAAACATACTTAGGAGAATATTGCAAATAAACCTGAAATTACATTAAATGCTATTTTAAACATTTCTGTTTTGTCTGTGAAACTTTAACAAAAATAAATTCTTAGAAGGTGCAAAAAATTAGTTATGTTTCAAATTAACCTACAGATTTTATTAAATACTATTTTAAACATCTTTGTTTTGTCTATCAAAAATGTACTTTTTTTGCACAATTTTGTTTTGTAAAAAAAAAATGATTTTACTAAAATAAATACTTAGAATCTGCAAAAATTACCTATAATGTTTAAACATTAAAAAATAACTTTTTTACACAAAAGTCAGAAAAAAATTTAAAAAGGTGCTACTGATTGTACAAATATAAACACCAAGAAGGTGCAAAAACCTATGTATAATGTTGCAAATTAACCTGAAATTATACTCCATGCAATTTTTTATCATCTCTGTCTGGTCTGTCAAAAATTAAGACTATTTTTACACACAATTTTGTTTACAAAAATGCAAAATAACTGTTTATTTAAAAAAAAATACTGCACTCAAGCAAGCATGCAATCTGACAAGATGATGTGAAAATGGTAGAATACTACACAGTGCACATCATAAAATAGTCCCATATTGCCCCTATTTGCTGTTGTTGTTCACATAGCGATATAGAAATAGAAATAACTCTAGTAGCCCTTTTCCACAGACTCGTCTGCACATCCGTCACCGTCTCCGGCTCTATTAACGACTGCAGTATAAGTTAAGGTGAGACTCACGAGCCACTGAGAAGTTGTTTAACGGCGTCTCCAGCTGATCGGCGTCCTGCGGTCGCTCCTTATATCCCGTAAACGTACCGTCATTCTTCAGCAAGAAATACCGCGGCCTCCATGTCTTTATGTACTCTCCTGAAGAGACAGAAGACAGAAAACATAATAAACACTCAGGAATGCATACGGCCAATGCCTGACGATAAACAACTCTGAGGTCATATTAACCCCATTTATTAAATCAGAATTGACACATGAATTAATAAATGATCAACATGATCTCAAAACTCAATGTCCTCCAGTCCTTTGTCGTCTGATTGAGAGTTTAGACTTATAGAAAGTCTTTTAGTGTAATTGTACAAACGTCCTTCAGCTCGTGCTTCACTGTCTTTCTGCTGTCAAATTAGATTTTTATCAAGTAAAAGTAAGAATAACTTTGATATTGTTAGTAATATTTCAACTGGACATAATTATCCAGACATCATTTAATAGAAAAATAATGAGTATCAAATATGATCATCTCTCAATCATGCATTGCATTGCATTGCATTATATGTTTTAAACCTAAAGAGCTTTGATCATAAAACTAAGCTTTTAAATATCATTTTACTAAGACATATTATTTGCAGATATTGAGAGCCGACCATATAAATATCAGCATCTGCACAAAATAACATTATTGCTCAGTTTGAGCCTCAGAATAAAATTGACCTCCATATTCTCACTATATCAGATTACGTCATCTATAAAGCCTGATGTATTAGATAAGAAAACATATATATAAAAATTTGTCTTGTCAGGGTTTACAGGGTTAAGATCATTTATTGAACGGAAAGCTAAGTCTAGTTTAAAGGCAGAGTGAAAGCATGCATCTAAACTTAGATTTAAAACCCGGTTTGAACTTAAAACAACAGCATGACACAAAACACCTCAGTTTCCTTAGAGAAAGCGCGCACAAAAACTGCTGCCGTTTTCTGCATCCAAAATCAATTTGTGCTGAGGAACGTGCAGAAATCACTGCACCAGATGTTGCGGAATTGGAAATGAAAAAACCCCCACAAAAAACAGAGAGAGACACGCAGCCGTGGAGTCTGTGGCACGTCAAAAACACAGAGACAGTTTGAATAGTTATCCAGGAAAAGTGTAATTTATTTTTAATTACGGGAGTGGAATATTAACCCCATGCAGGGTCTAAGCAAGCTGTCCTTAATTGGCCCATTTCCTCCGTCACTAAAGTGTGGATGTGTCACGGCAAACGTCTGTCTCGCTGATATTCAGACGCTTTTTGGCTCATTTCAACTGTGACAGGCCAGAGGAGCAGCGATTGGCCCATAACAGAGCAACTATACATGCATTTATCATTTAAACTCATAATCCTGCTTCCTAACATGAGGATTTCACTGCCGTTTTATGGAAAGTTCATATCATATCACATCTTTATTAAAAGAATAGCCATTTTGAGATGTTTCAAATTATTTCAACTTGTAACTTGAAAAAATGTAAAATAAAAGGAATTAAATTAAACACCTACTAAAAATTTTATGTAAAATTATAATAAATAAAAAGGGTAAAAATACGACACTAAAAAGTATTAATATAATAATATAAAACTGAAATAAACAATGTATTTGTTAAATAACAAATTATTTAAACTATAAAAATGTAAAGTTCAATAATAACAGTCAAAATGCAACACTAACATTTAAATAAATAAATTTCAAATAAACGCAACATAAAAGTTACTAAACTATACAAGTTACTAAAATGATTAATATCATAATGTAACCTTTAAATGAATAAATACCCCCCCCCCAAAAAAAAATCGAAATAAAAATTGACAAAAAATTGAATCATAAATGAAATCATAAACAAAATATTGCAAAAAAAGCAATCAAAATAAATCACTTTTTTATGTGCGTGTCACGTGACCATTAACCACATGAGAGAACCATGAACAAGCGAGTGCATATTTTAGCTCACGAGGGTTCAGCAGACAAAAAAGTTTGTGAATCCCTGGTCAAATAAGACAATCTAGAACAGTCTAGTAACAAAAGATAAACTACCAAGCCGCATAATGCATCCAGTAGGTGGTGGCTCTTGAAACTAGAACAGCACAACATCTCTGCGGAGCTTCAGCACTTCAATAAACCTAAAGCATTACAAATGAGTCCACCTGATTCACAACAACTGGGGAGGAGGAAGAGCAAAGCCCACAGCCGCGGGAACATCTGTCCTTGAGCCCTGTGTACTTAAGACTCTCATTCACACCAGATGCCCAATATGTTATTACGGCTGTTGCCATTTTTCATCATGGCAAGATGTGACGGCATCTCGCTCAAAACTTGTTCTGCAGGCTAAGAGGTTTTGGCAATCAAAAACACACTTCCTATAGGAAGTAATTCGTCTGGTGTTTGATGAATCACTTACTGTATTCCCCTTTTGCAAGTGATATAAGAATTTGGAAAATGAGTAAATGTAAATATACACTACCGTTCAAAGTTTGGGCTCAGTACTTTTTATAAATTAATTATTTTATTCAGCAAGGACACATTTAATTGATTGAAAGTGACAGTAAAGACATTTATATAAGTTTCTATTTCAAATAAATGCTGTTCTTTTGATAAGTCTATTCCTCAAAAAACCCATAAATACAATCCCTTTCGATGAGACATAATTGCTTATTACTTTTGACCAAAAGGTGGCGCTGACACCAAATTTGCGTGGTATGGTCAGTGTTGGTTGGCAATGACACGCACCAATTTTGGTGTCAATATGCCAAAGCCTTGCAGAGATACAGTCTCAGATGCAACTTGGCATCATTCTATCAAATTCGTTGATGTAGTAAACAAAAAGAGTTTTGTCCATCGACATGAAATCCATAACTTTATACCAGCATAGTCTGAAGATGATCCGAGCCAAATTTGGTGAAAATTAGACCAAGGTCTAGAAAGAGTTTGAAAAAGTGTGTCAAAATAGTCCACAGGAAGACTAATAATTGGCATCGATGTTCTCGGCTTGATCAAAGGAATCTTTCAAGACAATAGGCTAACACGAAAGCCATAAGTGTTTTTTGAGATTTCATTATAGTTTTTGACCACAATACCTTTTGAGTACTATCACATACTGAATTTTGTAACGCTACTACACCAATGCATTCGTAAAGTAGAGCATTTTACGACAAGTCAAAATGGTCAACGTCCAAAATGGCTGACATTGGAAAATTGGGTATTGTTCGATTGTCAGTATAACACACCGAATCTAAAGACCAATGATAAGCAAAAATAGCAATCTTTCATATCTCCTAGAATTTAAAATTATAATAATATTTTTTTTTTACCAAATAAACGAACCCTTGGTGAGCAGAAGACACTTACAACTAAATCTTACTCCAAACTTATGAATAATAAGTAGTGTATAAATATCATAAAATAAATATAATTAAATTCCCCGTGTTGAAAATCAAGTCAAGTCGACAGCATTGGTGAGTATTTTCTCCTCAAAACTGCAGTGAACCAAAGACAGTCTCAAAAACACGGTTTGAAATCGCTGGTGTTTCTGACGTCACAAACGACCTTGACCAATCAGATCAACGTGTGATCGTCAACAAGTGGATCTCTGAGTGAGTGAGGGAGTGGAGGCGGGGCTCATTTGCATATTCATAGAACCGCGTATACTAAATGAGGCAAGGGTGTTGAGTTACATTGAAGCTTTTTTAAGGCATGAATACATTCTTTTCAAGGAAAAAACGTTTAAATATGTAATTTTAGTGATCAAAAATGAGTTTTAAAGGATAAAATGATTGACTACAGGGGGACTTTTAGGTAATGATATAATTTACGTGTACAGATTCTTGTATCTGGTTTGTGTGATCTCAAAAGCACTAGACCAAGATCAGACGTGACCCTTTCCCAACCACATCCATTCAAAAGAAACCCAGACCAGATCTGGCCGGACGCCTGTCTACCCGTCTGTCTCCATGCCAAGTGTGTCCTGGGACAGCATGTCCACCATGCCGCACACCGTATATCACGACACACGTTCATGAGCGTGACACCGGGACCTTTTAAAGAAACAGACAAAACAAACTGATTAAATTTCATCATTTATTCGTGACCGATGCATCTATCGCAGCAGGTTTGCTGATGTGGAAGTGTCTCAGACGGACAGACGACTCTTGTTTAAACGGGAAGCTGCTTTACAACTCAGGCCTGAAGGGCACTGACAGATGTGTTTGTAGTTATGATGCCAAAGTTGTAATTGCGTAGGGTGTGAGATTAATCCACCACAGGGACACACTGAGTCCAGGGTTTTCATGCCAGAATCTCTGACGCACGCGGGTCATTCACTGCCGCCCATTTGATGACGGGCAAAACATGCTGAGGATCACATGCACACCGAATCCATGCAAAACCGGTAGGGGTGTAACAATATATCGTGTCACAATACAAAAATGCAACAATTTGTATCGTGGATAGTGACAATATATATTGTGTATAATGCACCCAAAATAAAAATTATTTTATATAGGAAAAAATTCACGTTTTCAGAGTTTTGGTGTCAGTACTACATTAAATTACTATATAATGTTGAATATAATGTATAACAATGCAATGGGGGAATGATAATGCCAAATGTCTGATGTTACCAGTAAAAAGTGGCCTATATTATTTTAAATATATCTAGTCAGTGACAGAGTGCAAACATATTCATCTAAAATAATTCTGTTTTCAGCTTTAGAATCATGAATATTTTTATTCTGGTGTCTCTATTCTCCTGTGCTTTGGGTTTCCAGCACCAAGTCAAGAATATTCATTTACACCCACAAGTAATGCAAACATAGCATTTTAATCAACGGTACTTTTTTTGTTAACCTTTTACCATATGTCTCTGAGTATGGCAATTGTATCGTGAGTTCAGTATCGTGATATGTATCGAATCATTACATTAGGGTATCGTTACACCCCTAAAAAAAAACGGCCTTGAATATTGTGCAAAAGACAGACGCACACGTGATGATTTACACCTCTGACTGTATCCATAAACAAACGCTTCTTCATCAGAACTGAACACTAAAGAGAAGTCTGATCTTACACAATGTTTTGCTGTCATGGCCTTTGACAAGTTCCTGTATTTTGGTAAAATCTAAAAACTCAAGTGTACAGCGGTTTCCACAAAGCATATCGATTACAGAAAATCCATGTTGTAATTATATAAAAATAAGATAACTTCAATAAATCTAGATAGTAAAACTAGGGCTGTCGATTTAACATGTTAATTTAATTAATTAGTTATGGAAAATTCATATTTAGTACTAAATATTATATACTAAAATTAGTAATGGCAAATTAAATGGTTTGACGCACCCGCACTAAACTTAAAAATATTAGGGGAAATATACCCTGTATGAGTTTTCGTCTCATATTTATATGATATAGTTAAGCAGTATCACACGAGTGCTGTTTTTATCCTGAATAACACGAGTTCAAATGTCATATTGATTATATACAACATTTCAATAAATAAGGAGTTAATTTTCTTTTATATTAGACACAATATTGTTTTATTAATGTCTAAATTTTGCCAAGGAAAACATTACCAATAAAGCCAGAGCAACACACAGCAGTGTTTTGTTTCTGAATGAATCCTCGTTTTGATTGAATCAATTAGGTGAACCAATGATTCATTCATAAAGAGAGCCATTTACTTAATTCCTGAATGAATCAACCTTTTGAATGAATTGAATGAATGAATGAATGATTCAATGACATACTCATTTAGACATTTACCGCCACTGACAGTTTTAGTTTCTTATTTAGAGTATAATTTCATAAATAATACACTGAGATACATCTTTTCACACTGAGGACCTTTGAGGGAGTTTTAAAAAAAAGGTTCAAACATTCACAGAAGGAAAAACCATGCATTAAGAGCCGGGGGTGAAAACTTTTGAACAGGATGAAATTTTTTTTAATTTAGTAAACTCAAAAGCAGCTGAAGATACTTACATGTTTCCCGGAAGACAAATTAAGTACAAATTACCTTGATCTTCAAATTCAAAAAATGCATTGTGTTTCCTTCTGGAGCATTGGTGAATATTTGAACCTTTTTTAATAGTTGTGTTCGAGTCCCTCAATGGTCCTTAGTGTGAAAAGATGGATCTCAAAATCATACAAACGCAAAAGATGCTGGAAAACTAAAGAATTTTTGGGACCTGGAGAATTTTTAACTGATCAGCACAAACAAGGGACTAAGAATCAAGGGTATGTAAACTTATAAACAGGGTCATTTTTTATAAATTCAGCTATTTTTTTTATCTTATGGACTATATGTAAACATCTTTTATGTAAAATATCTTAGTTCTAAATAAAAAAATAACATGCATTTTGTATGATCCCTCTTATTTTGTAAATATTATTCACATTTTCACAGATTCTTTAAAGGGTTCACAAACTTTCAAGGACCATTGTATTGTATATATGAGAACCGCTATAAAAGCATTGTGTTCCACATTCTATCACGGAACACACACAAACACACACAGTCATGTGACACCGAACACGACCACCACATCCGCCTGACCGTCTCCTCATCTCTTTCACCTTCCTCTGTACATGTGCCACTTTCTCATCTAACCTTTTCCTGTCTCTGCGTTCCTTCCTCTTTCTCACACTCAACACTTCTACTTTTCTGACACGCTGCTCTTGTTTTCGGCTCAGAACTATGACACGGACGTAAACCAGGAACAATGAGACAGCTGTTCATGTAGTTTTGCATTTATTTGTGTTGTCACACACATCAGCTGTCTCAGACTGATGTTACTGCAGACGTGTGCGTGTGTGTGTTTCTATAAACAGAGAACATCTAAACAAATTAGACTCTAGAGAAACAGACCATTGTTTGCCAAACATCTCAGACATACTCACATTCATCTCACATATTTCCATATACATTACATACAAACATTAATAATTAATGTATAACATAAATATATATACATATATATATATGTGTGTATGTACTTGTTTTTATAATTTACATTACATTATATGGTATAATAATTATTTATATATAGATAATATTAAGAATGAACATAACATAAATATAATACATATACAGGTCCTTCTCAAAAAATTAGCATATTGTGATAAAGTTCATTATTTTCCATAATGTAATGATAAAAATTAAACTTTCATATATTTTAGATTCATTGCACACCAACTGAAATATTTCAGGTCTTTTATTGTTTTAATACTGATGATTTTGGCATACAGCTCATGAAAACCCAAAATTCCTATCTCAAAAAATTAGCATATTTCATCCGACCAATAAAAGAAGTGTTTTTTTAATACAAAAAAAGTCAACCTTCAAATAATTATGTTCAGTTATGCACTCAATACTTGGTCGGGAATCCTTTTGCAGAAATGACTGCTTCAATGCGGCGTGGCATGGAGGCAATCAGCCTGTGGCACTGCTGAGGTGTTATGGAGGCCCAGGATGCTTCGATAGCGGCCTTAAGCTCATCCAGAGTGTTGGGTCTTGCGTCTCTCAACTTTCTCTTCACAATATCCCACAGATTCTCTATGGGGTTCAGGTCAGGAGAGTTGGCAGGCCAATTGAGCACAGTAATACCATGGTCAGTAAACCATTTACCAGTGGTTTTGGCACTGTGAGCAGGTGCCAGGTCGTGCTGAAAAATGAAATCTTCATCTCTATAAAGCTTTTCAGCAGATGGAAACATGTAGTGCTCCAAAATCTCCTGATAGCTAGCTGCATTGACCCTGCCCTTGATAAAACACAGTGGACCAACACCAGCAGCTGACATGGCACCCCAGACCATCACTGACTGTGGGTACTTGACACTGGACTTCAGGCATTTTGGCATTTCCTTCTCCCCAGTCTGCATGCAAAATTTGCTTTCATCCGAAAAAAGTACTTTGGACCACTGAGCAACAGTCCAGTGCTGCTTCTCTGTAGCCCAGGTCAGGCGCTTCTGCCGCTGTTTCTGGTTCAAAAGTGGCTTGACTTGGGGAATGCGGCACCTGTAGCCCATTTCCTGCACACGCCTGTGCACGGTGGCTCTGGATGTTTCTACTCCAGACTCAGTCCACTGCTTCCGCAGGTCCCCCAAGGTCTGGAATCGGTCCTTCTCCACAATCTTCCTCAGGGTCCGGTCACCTCTTCTCGTTGTGCAGCGTTTTTTGCCACACTTTTTCCTTCCCACAGACTTCCCACTGAGGTGCCTTGATACAGCACTCTGGGAACAGCCTATTTGTTCAGAAATTTCTTTCTGTGTCTTACCCTCTTGCTTGAGGGTGTCAATGATGGCCTTCTGGACAGCAGTCAGGTCGGCAGTCTTACCCATGATTGCGGTTTTGAGTAATGAAACAGGCTGGGAGTTTTTAAAAGCCTCAGGAATCTTTTGCAGGTGTTTAGAGTTAATTAGTTGATTCAGATGATTAGGTTAATAGCTCGTTTAGAGAACCTTTTCATAATATGCTAATTTTTTGAGATAGGAATTTTGGGTTTTCATGAGCTGTATGCCAAAATCATCAGTATTAAAACAATAAAAGACCTGAAATATTTCAGTTGGTGTGCAATGAATCTAAAATATATGAAAGTTGAATTTTTATCATTACATTATGGAAAATAATGAACTTTATCACAATATGCTAATTTTTTGAGAAGGACCTGTACATAATTACATATATAAATACATAATTCAATATGTACTTGTTCTATAATTTATAATCATATTTTATGTGCAATTATATATATATATATATATATACACATTAATATTAATAATTGATATATAATATAAATATAATGCATATACAATTTATATATGCATGATAAAATACTATATTCATATGTAATATATTGTTTATATAAAGAATTATAAATATATGTAATTAAATATTTAAATGTTTATATTAAATAAATAAATATGTATTAATACTAGTGCTGTCAAACGATTAAAATATTTAATCGCGATTAATCGCATTAATGTCATAGTTAACTCGCGATTAATCGCACATTTTTATCTATTCTAAATTTCTCTTGATTTCTCTTTGTTCATTATTTTTTCTCATTTTAATGCTCTTATCAACATGAAAAAAGTGGATTGCTTTCTTTGTGCACATTTTTTTTTATTGAAAACAACATAGGCAATACTGTGTTCAATTTCACACTAACATTCTCACTTGGAGCAAATAATTTCTTTGTAACACAATGTAACACTGTCCATCAATAAAAGGGTGAAAGAAATACTGACGAGGTACTGATATTGACGAGGGGGCGGAGAATTCGCATTAGGTGTGTGTGTGTGTGCTTGGCCATCATCAAGTGGTATTTCAGACTGGACGTGCTGCGATGATGATAGCTCAGTTCATAACGACAAAACACACATATCACTTTGGTCTAGTCAATGGAACCATTTGGCAACTTTTTAAAAGTAAACTTTCCATTCAGAATCTTATTGGCATCCATTTCGGCGTCTCGCGCTCGTCATCCACTCAAAACGTAACTTTAACCTATTTGGCCGGCTCGCAAGCCCAAACAAGTGTGTGTGCGCGTGCCTGTTGTTTTGTTTCCGGTCTAGATCCACTTGCGCTTTGGTCGACGAAGCAACAAAACGTCCTCGCACGGCGCAAGCCCTTGAAATGAATGGGTTTCATAGCGCAGCGCCGCGCATGCCGCGTCCTGTTGCAAAAGCATGTGAAAAAAAACTACAAAGTTTGCTAGACCAAAAAGACCGTTAATCTCGCGATAAAAAAATTAATCGCGTTAAAATGGTTTTGCGTTAACGCCGTTAATAACGCGTTTAACTGACAGCCCTAATTAATACATACATATATATAATTAATATTCTAAATATATAATGTATTAATATTCTATATATAGAGAATTTATATATATACTGTATATATATATAGTATATATACACTTTACTAAAATATATATATATATATATATATATACACACACACACATTTATATATATAAAATTAAAGATGATATTTAATATTCTGCAATATTATACTAAAAATGAACAGAGAAGATTGCCAAAGACCATAAAAACCGAGTGAATTAAAGCAACAGTGTGAAAGCGTGTGAGAGCGCCGGCGCTGCCTCCGCATCAAGTGGGAAGAGATCCTGCCACTTCCTGCCACTTCCTGGGACTCCCTGAGACACCCTGAGACTCCCTTCCACTCCCCGACACTTCCTGAGACTCCCGGCCACTTGCCGACACTTCCTGAGACTCCCTGCCACTCCCCGACACTTCCTGAGACTCCCGGCCACTTCCTGAGACTCCCGGCCACTTCCTGAGACTCCCGGCCACTTCCTGAGACTCCCGGCCACTTCCTTCCACTCCCCGACACTTCCTGAGACTCCCGGCCACTTCCCGACACTTCCTGAGACTCCCGGCCACTTCCCGACACTTCCTGAGACTCCCGGCCACTTCCCGACACTTCCTGAGACTCCCTGCCACTCCCCGACACTTCCTGAGACTCCCGGCCACTTCCCGCCACTTCCTGAGACTCCCTGCTACTTCCTGCCACTCCCCGACACTTCCTGAGACTCCCTGACACTCCCCGACAATTCCTGAGACTCCCGGCCACTTCCCGACACTTCCTGAGACTCCCTGCCACTTCCTGCCACTCCCCGACACTTCCTAAGACTCCCTGCCACTCCCCGACACTTCCTGAGACTCCCTGCCACTCCCCGACACTTCCTGAAACTCCCTGCCACTCCCCGACACTCCCTGCCACTCCCCGACACTTCCTGAGACTCCCTGCCACTCCCCGACACGTCCTGAGACTCCCTGCCACTTCCTGCCACTCCCCAACACTTCCTGAGACTCCTGGCCACTTCCTGCCACTCCCTGCCACTCCCCGACACTTCCTGAGTTTCCCTGCCACTTCCTTCCACTCCCCGACACTTCCTGAGACTCCCGGCCACTTGCCGACACTTCCTGAGACTCCCTGCCACTCCCCGACACTTCCTGAGACTCCCGGCCACTTCCTGAGACTCCCGGCCACTTCCTGAGACTCCCGGCCACTTCCTGAGACTCCCGGCCACTTCCTTCCACTCCCCGACACTTCCTGAGACTCCCGGCCACTTCCCGACACTTCCTGAGACTCCCGGCCACTTCCCGACACTTCCTGAGACTCCCGGCCACTTCCCGACACTTCCTGAGACTCCCTGCCACTCCCCGACACTTCCTGAGACTCCCGGCCACTTCCCGACACTTCCTGAGACTCCCTGCTACTTCCTGCCACTCCCCGACACTTCCTGAGACTCCCTGACACTCCCCGACAATTCCTGAGACTCCCGGCCACTTCCCGACACTTCCTGAGACTCCCTGCCACTTCCTGCCACTCCCCGACACTTCCTAAGACTCCCTGCCACTCCCCGACACTTCCTGAGACTCCCTGCCACTCCCCGACACTTCCTGAGACTCCCTGCCACTCCCCGACACTCCCTGCCACTCCCCGACACTTCCTGAGACTCCCTGCCACTCCCCGACACGTCCTGAGACTCCCTGCCACTTCCTGCCACTCCCCAACACTTCCTGAGACTCCTGGCCACTTCCTGCCACTCCCTGCCACTCCCCGACACTTCCTGAGTTTCCCTGCCACTTCCTGCCACTTCCCGACACTTCCTGAGACTCCCTGCCACTCCCCGACACTTCCTGAGACTCCCTGCCACTTCCTGCCACTCCCTGCCACTCCCTGCCACTTCCTGAGACTCCCTCCCACTTCCCGCCACTTCCTGAGACTCCCTGCCACTTCCTGCCACTTCCCGACACTTCCTGAGAATCCCTGCCACTTCCCGACACTTCCTGAGACTCCCTGCCACTTCCTGCCACTTCCCGCCACTTCCTGAGACTTCCTGCCACTCCCCGCCACTTCCTGAGACTCCCTCCCACTTCCTGCCACTTCCCGACACTTCCTGAGACTCCCTGCCACTTCCTGCCACTTCCCGAGACTTCCTGACACTCCCCGACACTTCCTGACACGTCCCGGGACGTCCCGGGACTTCCTGAGACTTCCTGAGACTTCCCACTGCCGCTACATTCATGGCTCAGGACGAGCGAGAGGATGGGAAACGCGGGTGACAGGCTGTGTGTGAGAAGAGAAAGGAGGCGTTTAAGAAAGGAGGGGAGGAGAGCTTCAGGATTTAGGGAATTAAATCTCTGAAAACCGGGACTGGGGGGGCTCTTTTGTTGGTTTTTCCTGGGCCTCCCCCTCTCCCCCTGGAGCCCCTGTGAGCGGGTATCCTGCAGCTGTGCCGGACGAGCCCGTTCTCTGCATATCAATGAGCCAGAGGTCCAGCAGCGGGTCGTCCCTAACCGGCTCTCAGGGCTAAAAGGCCACCGACAGTGACAAACATGCTCTACAGCAGATATGTAAAACCTATAGGCATCTTTTTATCTGCTATGTAATATTTACAACTGATTTTTTCTTAAGTATATCAACATTTAAAAAACAATTGCAATGTATTAGTGGCCAGCCAGGCAATGTGTGTGTGTGCGCGCATATATATATTTATACATTTATACACACATACATAAATGCATATATATATATATATATATATACACACACACACACACACACACACACACACATACATAAATATACCATTATGCATATATATGTGCATATTTATTTACATTTCTATATATTATTTATGCATATATTTTCTCAATTCACCCACCGTAGGTGTCAAAATGTTTACCATATAAGCTACACAAAACACGTAACTTTAAATATAAAAGTTAAATATAAAAGTTGCAAAGAAAAGATAATTATGAGATATTTAATGTTTTATTTTAGGCCTGTCTGGCCCAAAATAAAACATTAAATATCTCATAATTATCTTTTCTTTGCATATCTAGTGAAGGATTTAATGTGCTTTGATAGTATGAAGTGGTTTCTTGTGCAAAAAAAAAAAAATCACTCTAAAATTAAAAGGAACTAAAATAAAATTAAAAAAAGCACTAAAATATTGCAAGGGGAAAATACTTCTGCCAAACTGCTGCTCTCTATAGTCTTCACATTTAAGAATTTGGCATTAACTGTGTTTTTATATTTGTAACAAACGCCCCTTTAAATCAAATCTGGGAGGCAAATATTCCCCCTCCAGATAAATAAAGTTAATTTCTGCCCGAGCATCCTGGCACTGGCAACCAGGAGCTTAAACTCTTCCGCAGCTTCTCCATCTTCTTCTGCCTTTCTCCTTTTCTTCCCGTCTTTTGTTGGTCCCGTTTTTCATTGCAGCTGGATCAGAGGGAGCGTTTGGCAGCCACCACTGTTGCCGCTGGGGTGGGTTTTGCCACCGTACAAGAGAAAAGGGGTGAACGGAGGCGCGGGGGGGGGGGGGGGGGGAGGAGAGGGGTCGGACACTCTTTCTCACGCTCGTAAGAAAGGCTTCACTTCTTCTCGCCGGCCACAGGCACCTGCTGATTACCATAGAGACACTGTGGGAAGTTTTTCCCCCTCCGCTGCTTTTTGTGTTGAAGATTCTTTCCCCCCCTTTTCGTTCCGGTAAACAAGCGCTCCATGGATTAGTTTACTGGGATAGTGCAAAGAAAACAAACAAACAGGAGCGAAAAATTACAGCGACCAGTACAGATGCTCGCAAGAGCTCCGACAGAATGACGTTATTGTTGTGAGATTGTGTGAAGGACTGTGAAAACATCAGCTTTTGTGACAAGTGACATACAGACAACATTGAGTTTAAGTTTTGTTCTCATTTGATAGTGTCAGTGCAAGCAATTCTATAACATCAGTAAACACAGTCAAACCAAAAATTATTCAGACACCAGATATAATTTATGATATTTTTAGTACTAGTAGGTGCAGGACTTTATAGTTCATTTATGTAAGTGAGGAGACCAAAATAATTGACATATTAAACCCAATTATTCTTCATACAGTGACTAACAGTAAAATTTATACAAATGTGTGACCAAAAATGATTGGGACACTTTGAGCTGATCATGTTTTGCTGAAGTGTTTTTTCTTTAATAACTAATGCACCTTTTTACACACAGACTGAACAACATGAAGCATTGCTTGGTGATTGGTTGAGCTAAACTGGTATTATCTAATTGTGTAGTTAAATTTAACAGCTGACAGATATTCAACATAATTCATGTGTGAGAGTCTAACAGAAGGACGGACAAAACCAGTGAAATATCAACTGAGTTCTTGTCATATTTTATTACAATTTTCTAAACTGTAGCGAATAAAGTGTGATAATGTGAAAAATGTTGAAGGTGTCTGAATATATTTTGGTTTGACTGTATATTAAGTGTCTTTTAAACCTTAACTAACCAGGCCGATGTCATGTGTGATCCTGTCCACATTACCAGAAAAGTTTCGTATTGATGCTCTGTGTGAAAGAAGCCGGAACATTAATGGTTTGAGCATATACAATGCAAATGTTCTAATGTAAGAAGTCTGTTTTCAAAGTAAGTCGTGATTATGCAGTCAAATGAAACTGAACCATGTTCAAAGGTTATATTCAGCAAATGAAATTGCAGCATAGCAATACTAAAAATCTTGCAAGCTTTTCAGCATAACATCTGGAGTCTCGTATATTGTGTATATTTCCTCCTAAAAATGTGCGTATGCACAAAAGGCAGATTTTCCGTAAGAACAAATGTTTCAGATTTATAAAACCATATGCATGGTAAAACCAAAAAAAATTGCCTTTAAAAATCCCAGTCTGTGGAAGACGTGCGTACATATGCATCCCTACCCCAAAATAACCATTTACAGAGCTTATTTTACTATACATAACATGATATGCATTAGAGATGTTACTGAAGCCTAAATCTGAATTCGGAAAGGCACGGAAAATGAAAACCATTCTACGGAGGATCTTGTGTGCAGAAAATCCTGAGCGTCATTGACAAATATCTTATCTTGTAAAAGGTGTGGTCAGGACTCCCACTAAATATAAATTACCCAACTATATAATTGCGAGAGAACGCAAAAGCATTGTAAAATATTTTTTTCCATCAACATGTCCCTTTAGGGGCTCCGTAGAATGTGTCATTTCCGGACATAGTATTAGGCTTCGGGTACATCCCTAATCTGCATAACTTCCATATGCATATTCACATCCATGTGATATTACAGTAAGCATGTTTTACGGTAGCCTATACAAGACCGTAGGAAAATATGAGATATGGACTAAATCTTAGTGTACTTCATTACTCCGCTCACACCAGTAAACCAGTGCACACATATTTATGCCAAATTTATTTTTTATAAATCCCAATATGTGCATGGAAAATTACACAGGCACATCAGATCTTTTCAGGGTTATTTTTCACTTTTCAGCTTTTTCTGAGTCAAGAATTGGTCAATAATAGAGGAAGAGACAGTTTGAGTCACTTTGATGTCACTAACCTCTCAAACTAGTGACTATAGTCCTTGGAAATGCTGTCTGGTCTCTTGTAAACAGCCCCAGATATGACTGATCTAAACTCAAGCACTCCTGGAAATTACGTGAAGCCATTCGTTTACATCTAGGCATTTAGCAGACGCTTTTATCCAAAGTAAACGAAATTAATTTTTCAAACATTATTATTACATTATGCCAGGTTTATAAGACTAAATAACTAGATAAGGATAATCTGTAGGTTCCTAAAAATCTAATGTTCTAAAATGTAAGGTTCTAAAAATCTAATGTTCTAAAATGTAAGGTTCCTAAAAATCTAATGTTCTAAAATTTAAGGTTCCTAAAAATCTAATGTTCTAAAATGTAAGGTTCCTAAAAATCTAATGTTCTAAAATTTAAGGTTCCTAAAAATCTAATGTTCTAAAACTCTAAGATTCTAAAAACTAAGATGCTAAAAATCTAAGGTTCTAAAATCTAAGATTCTAAAATTTAAGGATCTAAAAATCTAATGTTCTAAAATGTAAGGTTCCTAAAAACTAAGATGCTAAAAATCTAAGGTTCTAAAATCTAAGATTCTAAAATTTAAGGATCTAAAAATCTAATGTTCTAAAATGTAAGGTTCCTAAAAATCTAATGTTCTAAAATGTAAGGTTCCTAAAAACTAAGATGCTAGAAATCTAAGGTTCTAAAATCTAAGGTTCTAAAAATCAAAAGTTCTAAAATTCAAAGGTTCTAAAATCTAAGGTTCGAAAAATCTAAGATGTATCTCCAAAATTAATCTGTGACAATCAAATAACATTCGTACAAGTGTGTAGACTGTTGTGTAAGTTTACTCGTACATTTTTACTCGTATTATCTAAATATAAAACAACAGCACTCTCACCCACTTGACAAACACATTCTGAAACAACAGCGACTCTAACAGCTGAAGATATGTTTATGATGGATGACAGAGACGGGCGAGACCACACGATCAGAAACACGGGGAACGCCAGCAGACGCGTGAAAGAGTGGAAAGAAAGTGGAGAGAATGAACAGAAGAAGAGGAAGGCAGAGAGAAAAATGGGCCGGACGAGCAGCACAATTGCAGAGCAGGAGGTTTCGGCACAGAAAAGTAAGCACACAGCGGGCAGATACGCAGACAGAAGCAGACCCTGCTGGCGCACACACACACACACACACACACACACACACACACACACACACACACACACACACACACGCTGACAGCTGCACTCTGGTAATTTACATCTCTCCAGCACATTTAGCAGGAGCCTGTCTGCCATCACCCGCAGCACCGGGACCTGCTGGCCTCCAGACAGAGAGACAGTGAGATCCACCGGGGAACCGGGAACCGTGATCCGACGCGCGTCCAGTCAGAGACCCGGCGCTGACGTGCCTCAGCTGTCACCATCGACCGTGATGGAGAGAGTCCGAGGAGAGGAGATGCGTGTCGCGCTGGAAAGCTCAGCACAGGGGCGTCAATCGTCTAATGAGCAATTACCTTGTATGTTTTAGGAGCATTTCGTGTATTGCAGTAATGGGGTACGGACAGGAATTAGTGTGTTTGATTTCATGGTGGGCGAGCAAAATAAAAAAAATTAATAATCAAATGAGAAATAACTACATGGTTACTTAAAAAAAAAAAGTCATGTTTAAATCACCAGAAACAAAAAAAAACTATATAACTTGATGTATGCTACTCATCAAAAGTTTGATTTTTTTAGGTTTTTTTTTTAAAATACTTTTTAATTTTTTTTAGCAAGGATGCGTTAAAATGTTCAAAAGTTATAGTAAAGGCATTTATGATACAAAAAAGAAATCACAGTTTCCACAGAAATATGAAGCGGCACAACTGTTTTCAGCATTGATCAAAATCATAAATGTTTCTTGAGCATCAAATCATCATATTAGAATGATTTGTGAAGGATCATGTGACACTGAAGACGGCACGCCTCAGCTGTCATGTTCAGACCGTGATGGAGAGAGTCCGAGGAGAGGAGATGCGTGTCGCGCTGGAAAGCTCAGCACAGGGGCGTCAAACATCTAATGAGAAATTATCTTTTAGAGACCTTTACCTGGTCTGTGCTAATCTGCTCAACTCAACTCAAACTGATTCCGTGGCCATTTTCAAGAAACGGCTGAAGACGCATCTTTTTAGCAACATTTGATCCATTAAAGCTGCAGTCGGCAAGTCTGGCAGATTGAGTGGACTTAGGCAAAATTTTGAATGTTTACAACTCTCATGCCCCTCCCCCACTATCAACGAATACCCTCCCACCGAGTTCGTGCTCGTCAGTGCCTGTGCACCAGATTTTCTGTGAACACCCCCGTCTAATCAGCATCCATCAACAACACCATGGAGTATTTGGAGCTAGTCAGATAGCACATAAGATAGCAGTAGCTTTAATACTGTTCTTACTCTGGTAAGAAAGATAGAGTAGCATTGATTCTTCCAAAAAGTCCAACTTTATCCCTTCATCTGGACATGTTTATCCACCTAATGCTACGTTCACACGGATTTCAGTGCAAACAAAGCTAACGAACCTGCCCAACAAGTGCTAACGTTAGATACCAACACATTTGGGCAAACATACTTAGATTACTAACATAACACTAAGAAATAAAGTAACTGGTTGATAAAGCACAATTACCTGTCGAGACGAAATGTTGCAAGCTCTGCTTCCCAATTAAATCACGTAAATCTCTCCACCTTTCAAATGCCGATCCGATGTTGATCCTGGTTTTATTACGGCCACGGTCGCTTTCTTTCTTTTCAGCAGGTGTTCTCTTTTCCGGTGTTGTTTTCGACCTCCTAGCTCTTGAGGTTAACCGAGGAATTGGAATCTTTTCCGCCATCACTCTTCGTTACTGCGCGTACTTCAGGCGTGTGCATGTGATTGTAACGTGCGCGAGGGTTGGCGTGTGCACGACCTGTGATTGACAGTCATATCTCACACCCCCCTGCGCTGATTGGACCCGATGATCCTGGAGCGGTGGATTTTTGCAAAACAAATAACACGCTCCAGGTGGAGTTAGGAGCTCAGGGTATTTTCTAAAACCACTTTATTTATGTTGTTCTGTCGGATTATAGTGTCGATTTCACTAAATATGATCAAAAATAATTTGCCGACAGCAGCTTTAATACTTACACTTTGTTTTTTCTTCTATTCTATATCTATTTTTTTAATACTGTGTTAGACTAAACTGGGAAGGGTCACAGCACTTGCATATTGTTGTCCTATTGTTAGTTTCACTGCTTATATTTTTCTCCTCATTTGTAAGTCGCTTTGGATAAAAGCGTCTGCTAAATGATTCAATGTAAATGTAATGATAACTTCATGTCTTGCAGAAATGGGCTACAGACAGGAACGGGTGTATTAAAATAACTAAATGAGAAATAACTACATGGTTGCTTAAAAAAATAATAATTTAGTGTTGAATCACCGGGGGGAAAAGCTATGCTACTCATCAAAAGTTTTTTTATTAATTAATACTTTTTTTCAGCAAGGATGCATTAAACTGATCAAAAGTAATACTATAGGCATTTATGTTACAAAAAAAATCAACATATCACAGTTTCCACAGAAATATGAAGCAGCACGACTGTTTTCAGCAGTGATAATAATCATAAATGTTTCGTGAGCATCAAATCATCATATTATACTGATTTCTGAAGGATCATGTGACACTGAAGACTGGAGTAATGATGCTGAAAATTCAGCTTTGATCAGAGGATATAAATTACACTTACAATATATTCACATAGAAAATAATATTATTATTATACTAATAATATTTCACAATTTTTGCTGCATTTTTTAACAATTAAAACAGCCTTGGTGAGCAGAGAGACTTCATTCAAAAACAATAGGAAATCTTACCGACTCCAAACTTTTGAATTTGTACACATAAATATACAGTAAGAGTGAAATTAGATGGTATAATATTTTAGTCACACCCCTAGAAGTGCTCATTGTATAGTATAAAGTGACTTGGACTGATATAAACGTGTACACACTGATTCCAGATAATTGTGTAGAAGCAGGTCAATGAAATCTGTGCTCTCCGTCGGCTATACCTGTGTGCAATGACAGTGTCGCCTGAAGCTGAACTGAGACAATTAGCGTTCAGCAGGTCCGTTTAGTTACAATGTGATAGAAAAGACCTAGAACTGCTTGTTCTGTATCTCTGTGTTCAGAGATAAACACAGGCTACGAATCCCTCCCCATCATGGAAAATTAACTTTATACAAGAACTACATGAAACAGGACACAGGGTCCAAAAAGAGTCTGTGCTCCGGACATGAATGAATCCTCAGATCAATTGTGTAGTAATCAGACGGACCAGTTTCACCTGCTGGACCAGAAAAGTCCCACAGAACACTTAAACCACACAGCAATGTGCTAAATCAGATCAAAATACCAATCATAAAACCTTAGCAACACCCTGGCAACCACTCACAACACTCTAGCATCATAGCAACACCCTGGATACTAGGTATGTAACGATTCACTCGCAACCGGTTGAAAATCGATAAAAATGTGTCACGATTCAAGTCGGTTGAAATGTTAAACGAATCGGGATACACGTTTTAAGCAGGGGCGTTTACTGTAGCCTGCTGTGAAGTTGTGAACCTTGCTTTACAGGCACAATAGCAGCAAGCACACACTGGCGCGAAGCTAGCGAGTGTTTTTACTTAATTCATGGAACTTGAGCTTGTGTGAGCCAAACTCAACTTCCACAGGAATGAACTGAAAACGCTCGGTTTGCTCCGCTCGCGCCGCGCCAGTTTGTGCCATAGACTGGTGTGCACGCGCCGTCAAACACATGGCGACGGCAAGTGTAGATATTGACTCATTCAAATCGGAGTTGTGGCGGCATTTTGACTTTTCGTAGACTAATAATAATCACCACCGTGAGAAGCACATGTCACCTCTGTTTTTATGTAAAAGGCATTAATACGACAAGTGCGAGAGCCACGGAGGTGCATCAGTGTTTCCGTGGCAACCAGGTGTTGTATTTATTTTACTATCTCTTTCTCTAAATGTGTACATGGATATATATTTTTTTATATATATAATTTATTGATGGTTATGGCATATTTTTCTAAATGTGTGTTGCTGTTTTAAACTCTTGCTAGTGTAATGATACAAATTATAACAAAATTAAAACCCCTCTAAATGTGGTACTAATTTTACAGTCTTTTACTTAGTGTGCGAAGGTACCAGTGTCCACCCTCTTGACCAGACAGACAGAAAGACTGAGTTGAAACAACCTTGAAGGGATTTTTTTTTAAATTTCAATGTAGTTTTTTTAGTTGACAAATTAAAATGAAAAAGAAATGTGCAGCATTTTGTCTGGGAAATAATCAAAGGGACACTTTTTCATTTATAATTTCTTAAATTAATCACTTGTTAAAAAATCGTGAGAAAATCGTATCGTGAAACCAGTATCGTGAATCGAATCGCATCGTGAGTTGAGTGAATCGTTACATACCTACTGGATACCACTCAAAATGTTCAAGCATCATCTTAGAAACCACATAGCAACTGCCTGCCAACCACTCACAACACTCTAGCTTCATAAAAACACCCTGGCAACCACTCACAACACTCTAGCTTCATAAAAACACCCTGGCAACCACTCACAACACTCTAGCTTCATAAAAACACCCTGGCAACCACTCACAACACTCTAGCTTCATAAAAACACCCTGGCAACCACTCACAACACTCTAGCTTCATAAAAACACCCTGGCAACCACTCACAACACTCTAGCTTCATAAAAACACCCTGGCAACCACTCACAACACCCTAGCTTCATAAAAACACCCTGGCAACCACTCACAACACTCTAGCTTCATAAAAACACCCTGGCAACCACTCACAACACCCTAGCTTCATAAAAACACCCTGGCAACCACTCACAACACTCTAGCTTCATAAAAACACCCTGGCAACCACTCACAACACTCTAGCTTCATAAAAACACCCTGGCAACCACTCACAACACTCTAACTTCATAAAAACACCCTGGCAACCACTCACAACACTCTAGAATCATAAAAACACCCTGGCAACCACTCACAACACTCTAGCTTCATAAAAACACCCTGGCAACCACTCACAACACTCTAGCTTCATAAAAACACCCTGGCAACCACTCACAACACTCTAGAATCATAGTAACACTCAAACAACATTCTAGCATCATACTAGAAAACCCTTCGCTAGAAAAACTTCGCAGCCGCTAGAGTTCTTACCAGAACCAGGAAGTATGACCATATTAGCCCGGTTCTGTCAACACTGCATTGGCTCCCTATTAAACATCGTATACATTTTTAAATATTGCTGATTACTTACAAAGCACTAAATGGTTTAGTTCCCCAGTACTTGAGCGAGCTCTTAATCCATTATAGTCCTTCACTTCTATTGCGATCTCAAAGTTCTGGCCAGTTGATAATATCTAGAACAGGGGTTCTCAAACTTTTTGTGTGTGTGGACCACTATTTGTAATCAAGAATTTTCGCGGACCACCTCATAATACACATAATAAAATATGTCTACACCTGAATTAATCCGCACCTTTAAATAGGCTTACTAGCACAAAAACTATAACTGGTCATCACATCAGTACAACAGGCTTGTTCAAAGAAAGTTTACCGCACACAACGGCTGCCATATATTTTATTTATTTATTTACTCAAGCGCTCGAGGGCATAATCAGGGGGGGAGGGGGGTGTTTCATGACAATTTAAAAAAATTTTTCATTGGTTGTTGCGTTACATCTTACCCAGATACAATCGCGCTATTTTCTGATTGGTTATTGTGTGGCTCGACTAACAACACCAGGGGAGACGCGCTTGATTCCTGACGGTTCCATAGTTAGAGCGGCGCGGCCAGAGAAATTTTGGGCACTGCGGCATATTAAATATATTATAAATAGTTTTTCTGCGTGAGAAATACAATGTGTGGCGGGAGTGCGTGACAAAAGACCGAAATGAGTGACTGTCACGCTCAATGCGTGACACTTGAGAGCCCTGATGAAGAACCTGTTGCTATCCACCGATCCATGTTACGGCACTGAACTTGAACGTCACGGCCGAGCGCCGCTAGCCTATTTTAGTAATCACACAATAACTTGACAATTTAATTTAAATTTTATATCAATATAGGCCTACATATTCTTTTTACTTTTTAATTTTTTTATGGGAATTTCCTGGTAAAATGAAGGTAAAAAAATATTATTTTATATTTTATTTTGCCTTTCCACGGACCACCTGCAGTACCCTGACGGACCACAGTTTGAGAATTGCTGATCTAGAATATCTAAATCGACTGCTGGCGGTAGATCCTTTTCCTATTTAGCACCAAAACTTTGGAACAATCTTCCTAACATTGTTCGGGAAGCGGACACAGTCTGTCAGTTCAGATCTAGACTAAAAACACATCTCTTTGACCTAGCATTCACATAACACTCTATAGACTTCTATAATTCAATATTAGGCTGCTTAGATTAGGTCAGCCGGAACTGGGAACACTTCCCTTAAATCCTTATGTACTCGTTAAATCATAAGAAGAATGGCGTCTACGCTAATTTTAGTGTATTTGTTTATCCCGAGATTTTCCCGCAGCCTGCCGGATCCAGGCCGTTTCCAGATCTGGACCCGATGACAATGCAGTGCTGTACTGCCAACTAGCCTCTCCCTATGGAGGATCCCTATACCACTCTACAGATAAAGCGTTGTGGAATTTTCGGTTCGCGTACCTACCCAAAGTGATAAAATAAAATAAAATTCTGCATCAAAATGTATAGGCAAGACAAGTAGTTTGTTTAGGCATGGTTTGTAAGGAATTACAAACCTGCGCACATATATTCAAACGCACATAACTATAGAATCAATTCTTAATGCGCATGTGAACGCCATCAGCGTCTATCACAGGTTCGCGTTTAAAGTCTGTTTAGGGACAACGGTGTCGTCTTAGCGGCCTCTAATTTAATAACAAATGACCATTTCGACGGAAGTGAATCAATCAAAACTAACTTTAGCTGGAAAAAACATTTTTCAAGAGCCACTACAAAACCAAACCAATCTCTGTTACCTTCAATTATATGTTTATCTCTGTAAAAAGCAGCTTTGAAACAATCTACATTGTTAAAAGCGCTATATAAATGAGGATGACTAGACTTGACTCTAGCATTATAGCAACACCCTGGCAACCACTCAAAATATTCTAGCATCATATAAACCACGCATCAACACCTTGGCAACCACTCAGAACACTCTAGAATCATAGTAGCACTCTAGTAATCAAATAGCAACACAGTGACAACAATTTACAACACACTAGCATCACACTCTGAAGCGACCACTCAAAACATTCTAGCATCATCCTAGAAACCACATGGCAACAGCCTGGCAACCACTCACAACACTCTAACATCACCCTAAAAACCATGTAGCAGCACCCAGGCAACCACTCACAACACTCTAACATCACCCTAAAAACCATGTAGCAACACCCAGGCAACCACTCACAACACTCATCCATAATCCTAGCAACCACACAGCAACACCAAGGCAACCACTCACAACACTCATTCATCCTCCTAGCAACCACATAGCAACACCAAGGCAACCACTCACAACACTCATTCATCCTCCTAGCAACCACATAGCAACACCAAGGCAACCACTCACAACACTCATCCATAATCCTAGCAACCACACAGCAACACCAAGGCAACCACTCACAACACTCATTCATCCTCCTAGCAACCACATAGCAACACCAAGGTTACATTACTATGAAAATGCTATCTAGTTTTGCATGAATTTCAAGAAATATCTTTATCGAGTAAATAAATTCTAATTGATTTCCCTTCATTAGTCTAACGAGGGGCCGTTTCTTCACACTAGTCGCACAGCTCAGATAATGGAGAGTTTAACTGGTAAATCAGGCCTCAGTTTTACTGGCCTTCTCTGAGCTCTTGGCCTTGATGTTCTCATGCTTTGATGTTTCGTGATGTCCTCACTTGGCAGAAAAACAGTGCATTTTTGGCTTTATAAAACATAGCCTCTTTACGTTTGTTGGAATGAATTAGACGAAGTATGACGTCAATCCAGTCCAGATGCTGAAACTTCTGAGCTCTGACAGACAAAACAGACCTACAGAACGTCTGAAAACACATCTGACAGTTTCATTTGCACTTGCAAACGCAGAATGAAATCAAAAAAATAACGTTTATTACTTTCTTAATACATGCTTTTGGTCTTAAGGAAGCAAGATATCTGTCATATCAAAATCATTTAGGTCAAAGATTATGAAGACAAACATGCATTTCTTTAGATGAATCCACAATAGGAACAGGAACATGAATTAACAAAGTACATTTAGATTTTATGCTGGTACAAAGAAAAGGAGGAACAAAGAAATGCCAGTTTCCTACACATGAACAACACATGCCTAATTGATACAGAATCGAGAGGCTAATTATGTTTCGCTAAAGGCTACAAAACCACCAGGTTGTTCTCAGATCAGAGAATCTAGAATGTGACCTTCTCCGGTGCAGGGATTGTGAGGTTGATGCCATTTAAGGTTAAAAGAGGAGTTTTTCAGTGGCTGGAGAACTGAATACAGACTAAAACAAATGAAAGAAATCCCTCGGCTGCAGCTGTTAAACTATATTTATAGACAAGTGCACAATGACCTGGATTCATAGAGGAACCATCCCTGAGATGAAGAAATCTGTCATTGTACTCAAACAACATGTAACAGAAATACATCTTCTCACATTGTCTACTCTGTTTGCTTGCTCTAATGTCTCTCTAGTAACATGCAAATGGCAGATGCTTTTATCCAAAGTGACTTGCATTGCATTGAAAGTATATTTTTGATCATTTGATCAGTTCATGCATTGCCTGGGAACAGTGTTGTAATGTAACGGAGTACGCATACTTCGTTACCGTACTTAAGTAGAAATTTCACGTTTCTGTACTTCGCTACTTAAATTTATGTCAACTTTCACTTTTACTCCACTACATTTCCTAGATAAAATGTATACTTTTTACTCCGATATGTTTCCACTAAGTATCTTCGTTACTCGTTACTACAAAATAAAATCAGAAGAAATGTGTGCGGCTGCAATGAGGGAGGTTTGGCAGATCACTGCTCCTAGATTGCAAACAAACAAGCATTACGCTGAAATAGAGCGTGCGTAATGCTTGTTTGTTGCCAAAGGAGGAGGAAGCACAACTGAAACCGCCATGGAAGCACCTACTGGAGGACCGGGGGGAAACGCCTATTACTGAAGCCTATATGTAAAACGCATTCGCTTTTGCAGCTGCACAGCTAGCACATTCAGCGTCTGGCTCATAGACATGTCTATGGTCTGGCTCGCTCATCGGCTGTGCAACGGCAACTGCACATCCAATGGCGCGGGCGCCTCTGACGTGCGACCAATGAGCTAGCCCTACGTCATTACACGTCAGAGCCCATAAAGGGGGCGTGGCCTTAGCCTATAATAGAATCAGAATCAAGATCAGAAAGAGCTTTATTGCCAAGTGTGCTTGCACACACAAGGAATTTGTTTTGGTACTGAGGCTTCCAGTGGACATATACAAATACAACAAGAAACATAATACTACAAATAATAAGAATAAAAAAAATATATATAAATATATGAGAATAAAAGTATCACAGTTGGGTTTAGTCAGAATAGACATTTTCAGATTTACAGATTATGAAAAAATTTACAGTGTTTTGAATATTATAAATAAATAAATCTACATATAAGAATCTATATATAATTGTCCCCTGAATTCGCCATTATAGCAGGTTTAACGACTGAAGCAAACAACTCGCCAGGTTACTATAGTGCGGCCGGCTACGCAATACTCGTTCCCTCTCAAGGGGAACTGAGGTTACGATAGTAACCGAGTAGTTCCCTTTCGAACGGCCACAATAAAGTTCACAATCAAAGTTCTAACCGCTTGCTTTAAAAAAAAAACTTTTTACTTTTACTTCAAATACTTTTACTTCAAATACTTAAGTACATTAAATATCAGAAAATTACTTTTGATACTTAAGTACAGTATATATCAGATACTTTAAGACTTTTACTTAAGTAATATTCTAAAAGGTAACTTTCACTTCTACCAAAGTCTTTTTCTAGGACGATACTTGTACTTTTACTCAAGTATTGCTTTCTAGTACTTTATACAACACTGCTTGGGAATCAAACCCATAACCTTGGTGTCGCTAGAGACTGATACTGTTTGAGGCTTTGAGCAATCAGGAATGTTATGCATTAAAGTTAATTTGAACAATAGTTCATTTCTTTGTCCTTATTGAAAGCTCCTGTATTCACGGTTTTCTTTCAAAGCACATGAAAAGAGCATCTCTTCTTGTGTACGGGGCGAGTAAACGATAACAGAACGTGTCAGGGTAAATAGGGTGAACTTTAGATTTTAAGTTAATTAAACTGTATACATGTTTAATCAAAATGGTCTTGAAGGAATCACAAAGGGTTTGGTTTAGCTCATTTAAAAATACTTTATGATAAGAACAACATTTGCATTTCTATGCAGCTGCCTTGATAGGACATGCAGAAAATTGTCTTGTTTTTCCAGTACAATTAAGATCCATTTGCTGATTCGCAAGCATGCAACAAATACCCAGGCGTTTTGAGCGGTGAGTGGATTCTGACTAACTTAAACACCTCTGATTGGCCAATGAGTTCAAGAAATCAACAGATATGGCTGTGATTGGCTACATTGCTCAATGCTGGAAAACACATTGTAAATAGAAACCTTTGACGGCCTTCAGAGCGCAAACACAGATACGCAATGAAACGTTTGCCAAATATGTTTCGCCAGATCAGATTGGCCACTAAACGACCACTAACCTCAAGTTAATGCTTAAAGTCCCCCTGTAGTCAATCATTTTATCCCTTAAAACTCATCTTTGATCATTAAAGTTACATGTATGTAAACGTTTTTTTCCTTCAAGAAAATTTCTTAATGCCTTAAAATATCTTGAATGTAACTCGACACCCTTGCCTCCAGGGTCTGAAATTAACTTTTTGGCTCACCTGCCACAGGGACTGGTAGATGAAAAAATCCACCAGCCAAGCATATTTTTTACCGGCCAAAATAATAAACAGCCTTTTTGTGTCACATATACATTCATTTCAGGACATTTAATTGAGATAAGGTATTATGTTGAATGACTAGAGTAGAAGTCAAAACAGAGCAACAGATATAAGACATGGAAGATGTGAGCATCGAACTAGTGCTCATAACAGAACATTTGAAGGTTTTGTAAAACTATCAGATATTTTAACGAAAGTAAAAAAATTACAGATTAATACTATCAGTTAAACGGTTTAAAAGTATATATTTACTATATAATATTATAATATAATATTAATAATATTACTGTAAATATATATATATATATATAGCTTTTTTGTTTGTTTGCTGCATGGTTAAAAAAAAACAGTATGTAGCATATATTTGTCCGTCGACACGCGCAACAACACGGGCCTATGGACATATTTCGCAAGCAAAGCAAGCTAAGCAAGCAAAATGAACCAAACGAAAAGATGTAGCTACTGTGGCACCATTTCGACAGAAAGATCGACGAATACTTGGAAATTATGCTACGCGGTATTAAAATAAAGCAGTAGGCCTAGTGCAAGTAAGCTACAATGCAATATCACTTGTGATGCTAACATCCAAAAGCAAATGAAAGGCGCTTTCCGAAGTTGGCAACTCTAGCGAGACGTTATCTCTGTATTCCTGGGACATCTGTGCCATCGGAGATCCAGACTAACCCCACATCATGCAGACATGTTACTTTTTTAAGTAAAAACTAGACAAGCTGTGGATTGAGGTAGGTCTGCTATTTTTATTTGACGAAAAAAACGTAGTCTGAAAAAAAGCAGTTTTTTCAAAGCTTCAAACTGATTCAGTGTTTTATTTTTGTAATCTTAATTTGTTAATTATTTAAGTTAAAGAAATATATTTAGTGTAGGTCTATTTTAGGTGTGAAGAAGGTTCACACACGCTTCTTGACGCACACACGCAAGGTCTCTCGCTTTCTCCCTCTTAGGCGTGCACGCGCTACACGGTGCTGGAGCTCAGTATGTGCGCACTCTTTCTCGCTCACTCTAGATTCCAGGAGATTTGAACTAATTTGCGGACATCAGGGAGCCGCTATCGGGCAGTCATGGCCTAATGGTAGCAGAGTTGGACTGGTGACCCAAAGGTTGCTGGTTCAATTCCAGTACCGGCAGGAATATGACCGAGGTGTCCTTGAGCAAGGCACCTAACCCCCAATCGCTCCCCGGGCGCCACTCAAGGCTGCCCGCTGCTCCGGGTGTGTGTATCCACGTTTGTAGTGTGTGTGTTTTCACTACTCACTACTCTGCTCCTAATGTGTGTGCACTTACTTGGATGGGTTAAATGCAGAGGTCAAATTCCAAGTATGGGTTACCATACTTGGCCATCACGTGTCACTTTCACTTTCACTATCAATATGCGGGAGACTTGCGATGTCTGGAACATTCACCCGCCAGTGTGGCGGATAACCTTTTAAGATTTACTCGCCAAACGGAAAATCTACCCGCATTTGGCGCTTGGCGGGTGTTAATTTCGGACCCTGCTTGCCTCATTTAGTATAAGTGGGTCTATGAATATGCAAATGAGCCCCGCCTCCACTCACTCGCTCACTCAGCTCATAGATCCACTCGTTGACGATCACACGTTGATCTGATTGGTTACAAGGTAGTTTGTGACATCAGAAAACCCAGCGATTTCAAACCATGTTTTTGAGACTGTCTTTGGTTCACTGCAGTTTTAAGCAGAAAATCCTCAGCAATGCTGTCGACTTATGAATTTACTCATGGTTTGTCTTATTAAAACACTACATAGACATATAAACAACATTAAAAGCTGGATTTTTTACCACAGGGGGACTTTAAACCAAGAACAAATATCTGGCAATGGGCTCTGAAAAATAAACTTAATTCAAAGGGGAAAAAAGTTGATTTGTCTGACCGCATTGACAGATATTTGTTCTTGTTTTAAGCATAAATCAATTTCAAACAAGACTTCTTATCTTGTGAGATTTTGCTTCTCCAGTAAATGTATCATGATTTAAGAATATTTAGATATTTGTACTGGAAAACAAGACAAAAATACTGAGGAAGAACAACACTTTTTCATGAGACTAGAAGAGCTGAAATCTACAGACAAACCCGGACATTCCTCCAGCATCTCGAGCTGGACAGCCGCTGTCAGATTCCACACTGTTGTATTAAACTCTGAGAGTGTGTTGTCTCTGGACCGCGGGCATCGAGACTCGGGTCAAACGCACTAAACAACCCGTCTGTGTGATGGCAGACGGTGGCAAAGGTGAGCTGACAGTGACGTGACATCTTCACCCGTTCACCAGAAGCCTTTTGCTCTGGCCGAGGGCAACCAGCGCTGTCCAATCCAAACACACGGACAATCCCGGTGACATTTCACTGAACACAGATGCTGGCACACTGACAGCCGACCGGACACACACTGCTGACGGGAGGGAGACGAAGAGAGAGGTGTGTGTGTGTGTCTGTGTACCTACACTCTCAGGAAAAAAGGTACAAAAGCTGTCACTGGGACAGTACCCTTCAAAAGGGTTCTTATATGTACCTTTGAGTGACGTTCGAATATACAGTGTAAAAACCATTCCATCTATGAAGAGTCCTTGTTTAAATAGCTGCGTAAATATGTGTGCGCGCGTGTGTGTGTGTGTGTGTGTGTGTCAGAATGAAAATAAATCTGGAAATAAATGAAAATTTTTTTTTTCCCAAAAGACCAATACTTAGTTACCAAATGTTTTTGGAAGAAGTCTCTTCTGCTCACTAATGCTGCATTTATTTGATCAAAAATACAGCAAAACAAATTTGAGATATTTTTAGAATTCAAAATAGCCGTTTTCTATTTTAATATACTTTAAAATATTATTTATTCCTGTGACCAAAGCTGAATTTTCAGGATCATTACTCCAATCTTCAGTGTCACATGATCCTTCAGAAATCAGTATAATATGATGATTTGATGCTCACGAAACATTTATGATTCTTTCATAAATGCACTTTTTCAGGATTTTTTAAAGAATAGAAAGTTCAAAAGAACAGCATTTTTTTCAAACAATCTTTTGGAACATTATAAATTTGTTTGTTTATAAAGTTTTTAATGGCATGTTAGGCTATTTACATGGCAAACAAAAGGTCAATATCACAATCCATAAAATTTTTATTATTATATAAACCATTTCAACTTTCATGAGAACTAAAATACATTTGGGTTATCCATACTGAAACAAAAATGTAACATTATAAAAAGGCTTTTACTGTTACTTTTGATCAATTTAATGCATGTTGAATGATGCGGTATATCTACACAATATCTGAAAATCTCACCATGGAATCAAAAACTAAATTTCAGAATTAAAGGGTTTAGACATATTAGGTTTTAATGTCTGACCACTTAAAGTTTTACAAGATTTAAGGAATTCACAAGATTTATGGAGTCAGATATAGTTTCTACTTATTTGAAAAGAGACACATCAAACAAACATCAAATGAATATACGAACAATTAGCTTTTGATTTCACCATATCATGATATGATCATGATATAACGATAACTGGGGGAAATGATCCAAGCGTCAGCCCAGGCATTATTTCTAGATCAATTTAATGCATCTATGCTGAATAAAAGTATTAATATCTTTTCTTAAAAAATTACGAGAATGCATAAGTGAATTTGAACTAAGTTACGTGCCATTCAGAAAGACTCATGTTGTGGACACGCTCTTCCTGGAGCAATGCGACAACAACTACACCAAAATAATTCAGTGTTTTATTACAATATTGTTCTCTTTATAATGTTATGTACAGTCCCAATAGTCATTATTAGCCGTGCATTGCCGTTTGAGCTGCGCGCTGAAGCTGAAGAGGATCACCGTACACTTTACTACACACATTTTTAACCAAATGCATCCTATATGAGATTAATCAGATATAGATAGGCCTACACAAAATAAACACAATTTTACAACTTAGATTTACACAAAACAAAAGGCCGCGAATGCACACGCAAACTTACAGTCGTTATGGTGTAAAATAGTCCCAAAAATAACTCGCTTTACATGTTTCGCAGTTGAGCAGCACGCACGTCTATGAGCTTGCTTAATCGATGATCGATAAATTGTATTGATTAAATGTATTATCGACATGAATGGATCGTCGATTAATCGTTAACATCCCTCCATATTTGACCCAAAATTGGGTTAAACAACCCAGCATTTTATAGAGTGAAGGAATCAGACGTAGTTCCTACTTCATTTGAAAAGAGACACATCAACTGAATGCACAAACAATTAGCTTTGGATTTCACCACATCATGAAATGACTATAACTGGGGGAAATTCGAGAGTCAGCCCAGACATTATTTCTAGTAAGAGCCCGAGTGTAAAACACACTTCCCGTCCCTGCAGACCCTCCATTCACATATTTCAGTATCAGCCACTGAGATCTAAATAACGGTTCTTCCCCTTCACCACCTCCTCCCTGTATCCGGTTCTGGTTAACCAGACGCCCGTCTGACGTCACGTCTCCTGCTAAAGCCATCACACGCGCACCACTGCTAGTGTCTAAACAGCAGATCTGGTTAGCAGAGTGGAAGTGATGCGATTTCATTCGTCATGCATGTCCATTATTGTGGTAACGTTCAGAAATGTTTCTAAAAGCACCTGAAAACCCAAAAGTAGACTAAACTAACCATATACTGTAGTAACACAAACCAGACACCAGAAAGAAGCTTCAAGCTACCATGATGTTTAACTAGTCATTTGCACATTAATATTCCAACACATTCAAGTTCATATATTGCAATTCTTGTCTCAATATATTCTCATGTCTAGATGGAACAGAAGATGTGACAGATAATTTTTCTTCCTGTACATCTACGGATTATTGAAAAAGAAACCCATGTAGGGCGGGGCTTGTTTCTATCCATCGACTGCTGATTGGATGCTGAGATGTGGGCGTGGCACTCAGAAATGGAGGCGGATCTGAGAGAGGCGGGGTTTATCCAAACAAAATAATGAGGAGTTGGGCATATACCTATCTATAATTACAGGAACGTCTGTGTGTGTGTGTGTGTGTGTTATTCGCATATCTTTCAAGTCTGGATTTCAGACTTGACGGGTGTCGTGCTACGGGCACGAGTAAGTGCAGTGCCGAGTTTGAGGTTGTTTGGATTAGAAATGCAAAAGATATCGGTAAATATATCAGTAAAAGAAGCACTTAGAAGGTTGTGGTTTAAAAATAAACATTCGGACATAAACACTGTCAGCTAAACATTAAGTCTACACTGTTTACTTCTGAATATTATGTTTTATTCAGGGCCATCATTTGTAGTAGCCCATTCACAAACCGTTTGCTCAAGCGTAGCGTTTTCTCGGGGTTCACTGTGTCGCTGCTCCCCGAATCGTGTACCGTATTTTCCGCACTATAAGGCGCACCGGATTATAAGGCGCATAAGATACTGCAGTCAAACGTTTGACTGGGTTTGCGTTATCCATCCACTAGATGTGCTATTTAAGTTGCTATTAGTGCTATTAGTGAGTAGTATTAATAAATATGCGTTTATTAGTAAGCGTGAGCGCGCTGGGGCGGGCACGTAACTTACATTCGCAGCCTGACTCATATGAGTATTCATGTGCGGCGGCTCGCTGACAGCGATGGCAAGCTGTTTCATATATGACGCCCCGGTTACCTTGGGTTGAACGGGGAACGTTTTCTGAGAGTTTTGTAGCGAGTGCGCGGCGCTGGAGGCGAGGGGTTTATTAGTAAGCGTGAGCGCGCTGGGGCGGGCACGTAACTTACATTCGCAGCCTGACTCATATGAGTATTCATGTGCGGCAGCTCGCTGACAGCAACAGCTGGCTGTTTTGAATGAGACGACCCGGTTACTGTGAACGGGGAACGCTTTATGAGCATTCTGTGACGCGCGAGCAGCGCCAGGGACAGTGTGTCTGTTCGAATGTCTGTTAGTAAGAGTGAGCGCTCGTGAGCGGGCATAACCTGATTTATACGAGGTTGAACTGGCCGTGTGACAGAGCGGGCATAAGATGGACACGAGCGCGAGTTCGTGGGCGAATTTAATAACGCGGAGCGTTATAACCAATTGATCCAATTAACCAATTGATCCATATATAAGGCGCTCCGGATTATAAGGCACACTGTCGTTTTTTGAGAAAATTAAAGCTTTTAAGTGCGCCTTATAGTGCGGAAAATACGGGTAGTACAATTTTCCATATTTATTGTATGTCATTATGCCAGTATTTGCTTTCTACCATGCACAAATAAAAATGTCACTGAACTTTTGCTGTTTAATTGTAACAATGAGCACTCAAACACACCAAACCAAAAATTACTAAAAACACTTTTTTTTTACTGGACAAAAGCAAAGTGAAAGACTGAAACTGATGCAGTCGATCACTCTCTCTATGCATTCGGGACAGTTTCCATCACAATACACACACAGCCCTAATCAAATCACCTCAGAAAGTAAGTTAAAACACACAATAGCAGAAGTACATTTCTCTCACCTAATGTGACGTATTTCTTAGTGAAACAGGATATTCAACGAGAAAAAGAACTACATTAGTTAAAGTGCCCCATTATGCTATTTTAAAGCTTCCTAATGTTGTTTTGGCATTTCGTACAACAGGTTTACATGCATCAAAGTTCAAAAACACTTTAATGTTCTCATAATATCCCCTGCAGCATCAGCTCTTTTCTCTCAGTGTCTGAAACACTTCAATCAAGCATTCAGTCTCTCTAAGCTCCGCCTCTCTGAGAGATGCTCTGCTCTGATTGGTCAGATGGCCCAGTCTGCTGTGATTGGTCAGAAACCAAACCAGGGGTGCAACAACGAATCGATAAAATCGATTAAATTCGATTATTAAAAGAGTTGGCAACGAATATCATTATCGATTCGTTGTGTCGCGTGACTATTACGCCACTCGCGGAGATGCTCCCTCCAGTAGCTCTTCTAGTGCTGGTGTTTACTCGTTATCCAGCATGACGAGTTAGCGTTAGCTCACTAATAACAGTAGTAAAGCAGGGGTCGTATAGATTGCAAGACTAAAGACAAATATTTATTCACTCGCCTTTTTTTGGCCCATTAATTTTCAATCTGTTTTCATGTATATATCCTGTGCTTTGTCCCATATCGGTTATTGTTGACAAATATATTTGTGTGTGTTGTACTTTTAATTTTAAAGTTCTTTTATAGCACTTGGTCATCTTAAGCTGTGTTTAAATGTGGTGTATAAATGAACTTAACTTGCACTTACTACAATGCTGGTAATAATTTAATGAATAAGCTTCAAGTGAACTTGGGTGTGGATAGGTGTGTGTGTGTGTGTGTGTGTGTGTGTGTGTGTGTGTGTGTGTGTGTGTGTGTGTGTGTGTGTGTGTGTGTGTGTGTGTGTGTGTGTGCATCTGTGAGTGTGAGAGTTTGTGAGTACGTGAGTCTATGAGTGTGAGTTTGTGCATCTGTGGGTGTGTGTTTGTGTGTGTGTGTGTGTGTGTGTGTGTGTGTGCATCTGTGAGTGTGAGAGTTTGTGAGTGTGAGTTTGTGCATCTATGAGTGTGAGCGTCTGTGAGTGTGAGAGTTTGTGAGTGTGAGTTTGTGCATCTATGAGTGTGAGCGTCTGTGAGTGTGAGAGTTTGTGAGTGTGTGCATCTGTGAGAGTTTGTAAGTGTGCGTCTGTGAGTGTGAGTTTGTGCATCTATGAGTGTGAGCGTCTGTGAGTGTGAGAGTTTGTGAGTGTGAGTTTGTGCATCTATGAGTGTGAGCGTCTGTGAGTGTGAGAGTTTGTGAGTGTGTGCATCTGTGAGAGTTTGTAAGTGTGCGTCTGTGAGTGTGAGAGTTTGTGAGTGTGTGCATCTGTGAGAGTTTGTAAGTGTGCGTCTGTGAGTGTGAGTTTGTGCATCTGTGAGTGTGCGCATCTGTGAGTGTGCGTCTATGAGTGTGCGTCTGTGAGTGTGTGCATCTGTGAGTGTGAGAGTTTGTGAGTGTGAGAGTTTGTGCATCTATGAGTGTGAGCGTCTGTGAGTGTGAGAGTTTGTGAGTGTGTGCATCTGTGAGAGTTTGTAAGTGTGCGTCTGTGAGTGTGAGTTTGTGCATCTGTGAGTGTGCGCATCTGTGAGTGTGCGTCTATGAGTGTGCGTCTGTGAGTGTGCGCATCTGTGAGTGTGAGAGTTTGTGAGTGTGAGTTTGTGCATCTATGACTGTGAGCGTCTGTGAGTGTGAGAGTTTGTGAGTGTGTGCATCTGTGAGAGTTTGTAAGTGTGCGTCTGTGAGTGTGAGTTTGTGCATCTGTGAGTGTGCGCATCTGTGAGTGTGCGTCTGTGAGTGTGCGTCTGTGAGTGTACGCATCTGTGAGTGTGAGAGTTTGTGAGTGTGAGTTTGTGCATCTATGAGTGTGTGCGTCTGTGAGTGTGTGCGTCTGTGAGTGTGTGCGTCTGTGAGCGTGTGCGTCTTTGAGTGTGCGTCTGTGAGTGTGTGCGTCTGTGAGTGTGTGCGTCTGTGAGTGTGTGCGTCTGTGAGCGTGTGCGTCTGTGAGTGTGAGTTTGTGCATCTGTGAGTGTGCGCATCTGTGAGTGTGCGTCTATGAGTGTGCGTCTGTGAGTGTGTGCGTCTGTGAGTGTGTGCGTCTGTGAGCGTGTGCGTCTGAGTGTGAGTTTGTGCATCTGTGAGTGTGCGCATCTGTGAGTGTGCGTCTATGAGTGTGCGTCTGTGAGTGTGCGCGTCTGTGAGTGTGTGCGTCTGTGAGTGTGTGCGTCTGTGAGCGTGTGCGTCTGTGAGTGTGAGAGTTTGTGAGTGTGAGTTTGTGCATCTGTGAGTGTGCGCATCTGTGAGTGTGCGCGTCTGTGAGTGTGTGCGTCTGTGAGTGTGTGCGTCTGTGAGTGTGTGCGTCTGTGAGCGTGTGCGTCTGTGAGTGTGAGAGTTTGTGAGTGTGAGTTTGTGCATCTGTGAGTGTGTGCGTCTGTGAGTGTGTGCGTCTGTGAGTGTGAGTTTGTGCGTCTGTGAGTGTGCGCGTCTGTGAGTGTGCGCGTCTGTGAGTGTGCGCGTCTGTGAGTGTGTGCGTCTGTGAGCGTGTGCGTCTGTGAGTGTGAGTTTGTGCGTCTGTGAGTGTGTGCGTCTGTGAGTGTGAGAGTTTGTGAGTGTGTGCGTCTGTGAGAGTTTGTAAGTGTGCGTCTGTGAGTGTGAGAGTTTGTGAGTGTGTGCATCTGTGAGAGTTAGTAAGTGTGTGTCTGTGAGTGTGAGAGTTTGTGAGTGTGTGTGTCTGTGAGTGTGAGTTTGGGCATCTGTGAGTGTGTGCATCTGTGAGAGTTTGTAAGTGTGTGTCTCTGAGTGTGAAAGTTTGTGAGTGTGTGCGTCTGTGAGTGTGTGCGTCTGTGAGCGTGTGCGTCTGTGAGTGTGAGTTTGTGCGTCTGTGAGTGTGTGCGTCTGTGAGTGTGTGCGTCTGTGAGTGTGTGCGTCTGTGAGTGTTTGTAAGTGTGCGTCTGTGAGTGTGAGAGTTTGTGAGTGTGTGTGTGTCTGTGAGTGTGAGAGTTTGTGAGTGTGTGCATCTGTGAGAGTTTGTAAGTGTGTGTCTGTGAGTGTGAGAGTTTGTGAGTGTGTGTGTGTCTGTGAGTGTGAGTTTGGGCATCTGTGAGTGTGCGTCTGAGTGTGAAAGTTTGTGAGTGTGTGCGTCTGTGAGTGTGTGCGTCTGTGAGCGTGTGCGTCTGTGAGTGTGAGTTTGTGTGTCTGTGAGTGTGAGAGTTTGTGAGTGTGAGTTCGGGCATCTGTGAGTGTGCGCATCTGAGTGTGAAAGTTTGTGAGTGTGTGCGTCTGTGAGTGTGAGAGTTTGGGAGTGTGTGCATCTGTGAGTGTGAGAGTTTGTGAGTGTGTACGTCTGTGAGTGTGAGAGTTTGTGAGTGTGTGCGTCTGTGAGTGTGAGAGTTTGTGAGTGTGTGCGAGTGTGAGTGTGAGAGTTTGTGAGTGTGTGCGAGTGTGAGTGTGAGAGTTTGTGAGTGTGTGCGTGTGAGAGTTTGTGAGTGTGTGCGAGTGTGAGTGTGAGAGTTTGTGAGTGTGTGCGAGTGTGAGTGTGAGAGTTTGTGAGTGTGTGCGTCTGTGAGTGTGAGAGTTTGTGAGTGTGTGTGTCTGTGAGTGTGAGAGTTTGTGAGTGTGTGCGAGTGTGAGTGTGAGAGTTTGTGAGTGTGTGCGAGTGTGAGTGTAGTGTAGAGAACAAGTTCTGACGTTCAAACAAAAATCCTGTGTTTTCTGATTTGTATTTATCTTTATTTTTTATAAATTATTTATTGTTCTGACAGCTCAGGCCCCTTTAAACAAAAATATACACCTTCTTTTGCACTTTATTTAAAAAAAGGCTATATATTTGGCAGATGTAAAGCATACATGTATATGTTTTTTTGTGTAAGTCCATTTTTTTTATTATTACTTGAACAGCTCAGGGATGGTCAAGGAGCAACCTGCACTGTGCACTTTCTGAAGATCTTTTGCACTGTGAATTTGCACTGTCAGTTCTGTTTTTGAATAAAGGGATGGAAATTAATGCCCCCCGGTTCATCGATTAATCAAAAAAAATAATCAACAGATGAATCGATTATTAAAATAATCGTTAGTAGCAGCCCTAAACCAAATGCTCATTATCATATCTGAATCTCAGCTCTTGACACACAGTGATGCGTACCGTAACGATGGCGTGGGTTTACCGTATCAATCTCATCAGTGGATTTGCCTTGTCAGCGGAAAATACCGTCTTCTTGACACGAACAACACGAACCAAACTCTTTCAGTCTCATATAAACTAGTGTTTGAGGGCGGAGCAAAGAGACGCTGTTCAGCCAATCAGGTGACATTATGCAAATTAGTTACAAACCTACGCAGGATCAGCAGGAAGTGAGACTGAATTACTGACGACTCGTTTCAGAATCGCTTCTTTCTATCAGGCGGTTCCAACGGAGTTTAGGGGAAACTCCAGAGTCAGAGGTAATCAAACAAATCTTTGATTCTTTACAAACTTTGTCAGCTAAATGCTATGTGTGTGTGTGTGTGTGCGTGTGCGTGCGTGCATGTGTTTTTGTGTGTGTGTGTGAGCTGCGTGTGCATGTTAGTGTGTGTGTGTGTGTGTGTGTGTGTGTGTGTGTGTGTGTGTGTGTGTGTGTGTGTGTGTGTGTGTGTGTGTGTGTGTAAAAAAACAGCCTGAAGGGAAACCCATTGAGCTGTTGTGATGCTCTGTTCTCTCTTCCACTCGAATGTTGTCAGTAATTTGTTGTTCGTCTCACTTTTGCCTCGAGGTGTTGAAACCTACATGTTTCCAACCTTCTGTACGTTATCAAAGCAGATCAACTCCTGCTAGAGAGCTCACACACACACACACACACACACACCTCGCTTGTGCAGCCATCCCTCCTTCACGATCACCCCGTCTGTCGTCATGCTCTCCGGCCCGTCAGTCTTTCCAGATCTGAGTCCTTCGCACCGGCCAGCGTAATCCTCTTCTCACTGTCTCCTGCGTGGAGAACAGATGAAGACCCGTTTCACTCTTAAACCACTTCAAGAACAGCTGTCTAAACCAGATCATCCCAGAATCATGGAGGCAATAAACACACAAACACTGTACAGACAAAAACATGCACTTAAAGCAGAAGCCTAAAGACATGTACGCCCTGAAACATTGATTATATTTCTAAAACTCCTCCTTGGTTGATGAAGAGCTTGAAAATGCATAAAAATTAACACACTTTTTTTTAGGTTTTAACAGTCAATGAAATGTGTAGAAACTTCAATTGAATCAGAAAGACTGATATTTATAATGGGAATTTTACACTTTTAGAAATATACACTAAGTTTGTGGTCAGTTTGGGATCAGAAATTAATATTTTTATTCAGCAATATGATGCAATAAATGATTAAAGGTGACAGTAAAGACATTTATAATGTTACAAATGGCCTTTATTTCAAATGCTTTTTTAAAAACTTTTTTAATAATAATCGAGCACCATTAACAATTGATACTAATTGAGCATTAATATTGATAATATCAGCAAATCATCATATTATAGTGATTTCTGAAGGATCATGTGACACTGAAGACTGGAGTAATGATGCTGAAAATTCACAGGAATAAATTACACTTTACTATATATTCACCAAGACAACAGCTGTTTTGGATTCTAAAAATATTTCCCAATTTTAACAGTATTTATTTAATGCATATGCAAATATAAGCTAAACTTAAAGCAATTAAGGGATTTGTCTGTTTACTGTGGTAAAACCAGCACACAATTTACTGCTTTATAAAACTCAAGCAACAACAATATGATTAAAGGCAAGGCATTAATGCTCAATAAACATTTCAATGCATTATTAATAATATTCAGACCTCACTGCATTGCCAAGATCTAGAATACTGTCACACACTGAACGTAATCTGTCCTTTATAAAAGCTCCTTGTGACGTTCAATAAGTTGATTAGCCATTAAATTATTATTACCATCCACTATCCACAGTAATAAACGCTGCACGTCTGCAGGTCTCGACTGTCAGGCGTTCATCACAGAGATAAAAGAGTCGCAGTATCAGACTCACTGCAGAAGAAACCACTTCCTGTGTGACAGGAAGTCGAGTTTAAAGACTGGCAGCATCATAAATAAACACAAATGACCAGTGACTGCTTGCTTCATTTATTCAGGCAAAGGAACCAATAGGGACGCAGTAAAGAAGTCACCTGATTGGCCTAAAACCTAGTGTTGTGAATCACATACATATGCAGCTTCCTTTTAAGATATTGTATACAGCACATTTTCGGGCGACCAAAAATATCTGACCGGAAATGAATTTATGCTTTCGGCCGAAACAGTGACGGTTCATTGGCAGTTTTGACTGTAACCATCGACTTCTCATTGATAAACAAGATCTTTTAGTCATTGCTGTCTTCAGTGATTGATTCATGAACAAAACTTCACTAAACATTATTTGTAGCACACCAGTCATTCAGTGATAAGCTTTGAGTTTTGTTATTTTTGATGCGAAACAAAGCTTTCTTTCAATATGATAACGAAAGACAATCAATAAAAGTGTTTTTTCTCTTTAATGTGTTGTGACCGTTGAACCGATCATTTTCCTCTTTACTACTAGTTACAGCAGCAAATAATCATCAATGAACATCAGAAGGTGTTGAAAGATACAAGTAATCCATCAATCAGTGTTTCACCCGCGGAAACACATCAATAAATCAGCTTGTGAACAATAATGTCACATTTAAAGCCATTCAATGACCATAAACTCGAAAGTTAGCTAGAAAAATAACTCTATAGATAAGCATTTTGATAAATGCATGCATTACACATTCATTAGGCCTATATATTTGCTTAACTTGTCTTCATTATTTAATGCATGCAATAAATCTGTCATGAAAACAATTTATTACAGCCACCATGTTTATATTTCAACAACGAATGGGAGTAGAACCATAATTGTATCATTAAAAAGCTGATTCCTTATGTGCAATTTAAATGCACAATATACCGGCCACCATATCGGTATCGGCCGATATATGTTCATTTTTGATGTTATCGGCCCAATAAGAAAATCATGCCGATATATTAAAGCTGATAAATAGTGTATTATTTCCTTCAGCTGAGACACTAGAGATGTGCACTGTTCAACACCATGGTTTTGAATAGCTTGAAATATGATTGGAATCACTTCAGAAAAGAAAATACAGTTCAGTGCATCATGTGCAGCGCAAGTCTGTCATATCGACTACATGAAATTATAATAAGAACATTATAATTGTGTGCATGTGACATGGATTTTAATGGTGAGACTTTGGTTTTTGTATCAGGCTTAATTATATGACAATTTGGATTTAGATTTATCGGCCAATATATTGATTATCGGCTCTAAAATATAAAGAAATATTGAATATTGTATCGGCCAAAATTTTCATATCAGTGCATCCCTAGAATACATTAAACTGTCATATAAATGTTATGTTCATATAATAAAGACAGATGGTTGTAGGCTGTGGCCGTGAGTTGCAAACCCATGTGCTTTTCAAGAAGACCAGTGTTTTCACTGCAGCGGTTCACACACACACACACACACATGTGTGAGAGGATGGCATACAGCCAGAACCAGACGTCTGAATGAACTCAATAACCTGCTCAAGGGTCACATGATCTGCGGGGCCCGAGACCCTTCAACTCTCAGGCCCCGCCTTGTTTAAAGTCATTCACAATTCCAGAACTGTCTGTAAGATCAGGCACTATTCAATGCAAATGAGAGGCATGTGGTCAAGCAGTTACGATGAGAATATAAACAAAATCTTAAATCTTAAAGTCCCCCTGTGGTGAAAATGCAGCTCTTAATGTTGTTTATATGTCTGTGTGGTGTGTTTAATATGCTTTAAGACAAACCATGTGTAAATTCATAAGTCGACAGCATTGCTGAGTATTTTCTCCTTAAAACTGCAGTGAACCAAAGACAGTCTCAAAAACACGCTTTGAAATCGCTGGTGTTTCTGACGTCACAAACTACCTTGTAACCAATCAGATCAACGTGTGATCGTCAACGAGTGGATCTCTGAGTGAGTGAGTGAGTGAGTGGAGGCGGGGCTCATTTGCATATTCATAGACCCACTTATACTAAATGAGGCAAGGGTGTCGAGTTACATTCAAGATATTTGAAGGCATGAAGACATTTTCTTCAAAGGAAAAACGTTTAAATTTGTAATTTAGGTGATCAAAGATGAGTTTGACTACATGATTGACTATAGGGTTGACTTTAAAGCACAGAAGCAGCTCTGCAACTCCAAACCACTTAAGCTTGTGTCCCGAGTTTAATATTTTGTTTTAGGGGTTTGTTCAACTCAGCCACGCGTGACGTCTTGCTTTCTTGCTCTGTCTAGTTCACAGGATCTGGAGTAGAAGTGCAATCTCTCCAATCAGACTAAAACACGGAGGCAAGGACAGTCATATGATGCGAGTCTACAACCAGGCGATTCGGGACCACTAACGCACAATACGCTCGACTGTGTATGAGGTTCTGCATTCTTGACATTCTGCGTGTTACTGGTGGCAGATCTGCGTCAGCGGGACCCGAAGGAACTCAAAGTTGTCCCGCAGAAGAATGTAAAACATTCCTTCAGCATCTTCATCCCTCATCCGCCCACACGACAGAGGATAGATAGTCGAGTCTAGCGTTCGCATGAGGTCTAGGCCTCAATTTCATGAGCTATATATGAATATTATATTCCTAAATATTGTACTTTTTAAAGTTGAAAGTGAAGGAAAAGTGCAAAGCATCCTCATGAAGCTCAAAAATAAGAGTTTTTATTTGTGTCTCATCATTTTCAATACTTTCATTTGTGTGATTTTATAGCTTAAGTTTAGGGATGTACGATATATATCGGCCACCATATCGGTATCAGCCGATATATGTTTATTTTTTATGTTATTGTTCCAATAAGAAAATCTGTCCGATATATTAAAGCTTATCTGTAATGTATTATTTCCTTCAGCTGAGACACTTCAACATGATGGTTTTGAATGCTTGAAATATGATTGGAATCACTTCAAAAAAGGAAAATACAGTAAAGTGCAAAATGTGCAGCGCAAGTCTGTTATATCAGCTACATAAAATTATAATGAGAATATTATAATTGTGTGTTTGTGTCATTACTTGTTTCTGTAATCAGGCTCTCAAAAATTATGTAAAAATTTGGATTAAGGTTTATCGGCCAATATATAGGTTATCGGCTTTCAAATGTAACGAATTATTGGTTATATCGGTATCGGCCAAAATGTTCATATCGGCGCATCCCTACTTAAGGTAGTTCACTATAATTCTGAAATGTGAAAAGCATGTAGAAAGTAGAATGATTAATTTGAGTGGTATTTAAAAACCTATCATCATCATAAACAACCCAGAATCAAAGACTAAACAAGCCTGAAGTAAACCAGATCCATGGTGATTAGATGGAGTCACAAATCAGTGTTTACAGTGAATGATCCACTCATTTCCCTGACAACATCTTCTGTTTGAGTAAGTCACGTGACTTTCTGACAGTCCATCCAAAACAACTTCTGACAGATATACTTAAATGAGAATATACATGTTGATTCCCCTATTGTGGCAGTACTTTGATTACTATATATTAATGGCAGACGATTTCTTTAAATTCGTCCATTTTACATTTACATATCAAGACAACATGATACGTGTTTGTTACTGTAAACACTGTACGGGCTCTTACAGACACAAACACATTCACCTGAGATTACACTGATCAATTATTAACAGGAAGACAGAGACACAGGCAAACAGTCTGTTCAGCACATGTCGCTTGTAAACACAGCAGGACTGACACGTAGAAACATTGGAATGTATGGAGAAAAATGAGAAACATAGTAACATTCGAATTTTAGAAACATTCGAATTTTTGCAACATTGTAACGGCTGGGCCTGGGCGTGCACGCGCTTAAAGTGACACAAAGTAAGAACTGACAGATGAATAATAAAAGCATTCACGAATTAAAACTAAAGGTTACAGTTTTAACCAGCAGCTAAACCAGTACTTTCATTCACCCCGCGTGGAGTCGTTTATTCTTAGAGTTAAAGTGTTTTATTTTAGGCCTCTGAAAAGAGAAATAACCGCATCCTATTCAGAGCTTCACTATCCGATAATAACTTACAACGTTCAAGTGAATGAGAGAGGCTTTACCGAGACTGGTCTCACTGAGAGCTCCGGCGCATCGCTCGCTGCTTCGGCTGATACTTTAATCCCACAGAAAACAGGTAAAAGTGTTTAGATGAGCACGAGCGTGTCCTCTCCTCCTCCTGCCCACAGCGCGAGACTCCAGAGAGACTGCCTGAGAGACCAGCGCTGGGTCCTAGAGCCCGCCGGCTCAACCCTACACAACAACTTTACAACACTACAGTGCAACACTACACTACACTACACTACTACACTACACTACACTACTACACTACACTGCAACACTACACTACACTACAACACTACACTACACTACTACTCTACACTACTAAACTACACTACTACACTACACTACACTACAACACTACACTACACTACACTACACTACTACACTACACTACACTACAACACTACACTACACTACACTACACTACACTACACTACACTACTACACTACACTACACTGCAACACTACACTACACTACACCACAACACTACACTGCACTACACTACACTGCACTACACCACAACACCACACCTCAACACTACACCACAACACTACACCACAACACTACACCACAACACTACACTACACTACTACACTACACTGCAACACTAAACTACACTACACTACACTACTACACTACACTGCAACACTACACTACTACACTACACTGCAACACTACACTACACTACACTACTACACTACACTGCAACACTACACTACACTACAACACTACACTACACTACTACACTACACTACTAAACTACACTACTACACTACACTGCAACACTACACTACACTACAACACTACACTACACTACACTACACTACACTACTACACTACAACACTACACTACACTACACTACACTACACTACTACACTACACTACACTACACTGCAACACTACACTACACCACAACACTACACTGCACTTCACTACACTACACTGCACTACACCACTACACTGCACTACACCACTACACTGCACTACACTACACTACACCACTACACTACACTACACCGCTACACTGCACTACACCACAACACCTCAACACTACACTACACTACACTACACCACTACACTGCACTACACTACACTACACCACTACACTACACTACACCGCTACACTGCACTACACCACAACACCTCAACACTACACTACACTACACTACAACACTACACTGCACTACACTACACTACACCACTACACTACACTACACTACACCACTACACTGCACTACACTACACCACAACACTACACCTCAACACTACACCACAACACTACACTTCACTACACTACACCACTACACTGCACTACACTACACCACTACAGTACACTACACTACACCACTACACTGCACTACACTACACCACAACACTACACCTCAACACTACACTTCACTACACTACACCACTACACTGCACTACACTACACTACACTACAACACTACACTGCACTACACTACAACACTACACTACACTACACTACACTACAACACTACACTGCACTACACTACACTACACTACACCACAACACCACACCTCAACACTACACCACAACACTACACCACAACACTATACCTCAACACTACACCACAACACTACACTACACTACACCACTACACTGCACTACACTACACCACTACACTACACTACACTACACTACACTACACTACACTACACCACTGCACTGCACTACACTACACCACAACACTACACTACACCACAACACTACACCACAACACTACACCTCAACACTACACCACAACACTACACCTCAACACTACACCACAACACTACACTACACTACACCACTACACTGCACTACACTACACCACTACACTACACTACACTACACCACTACACTACACTACACCACTACACTGCACTACACTACACCACAACACTACACAACAACACTACACCACAACACTACACCACAACACTACACCACAACACTACACCACAACACTACACCACAACACCACACCACAACACTACACTACACTACACCACTACACTACACTACACCACTACACTGCACTACACTACACTACACCACAACACCACAACACCACACCTCAACACTACACCACAACACTACACCACAACACTACACCACTACACTACACTACACTACACTACACCACTACACTACACTACACTACACAACTACACTGCACTACACTACACCACTACACTACACTACACTAAACCACTACACTACACCACTACACTACACTACACTACACCACTACACTACACCACTACACTGCACTACACTACACCTCAACACTACACCACTACACTGCACTACACTACACCACTACACTGCACTACATTACACCACTACACTGCACTACACTACACCACAACACTACACCACTACACTACACTACACCACTACACTGCACTGCACTACACTACACCACAACACCACAACACCACAACACCACAACACCACAACACCACAACACCACACCTCAACACTACACCACAACACTACACCACAACACTACACCTCAACACTACACCACTACACTACACCACAACACTACACCACAACACTACACCACAACACTACACCTCAACACTACACCTCAACACTACACCACAAAACTACACCACAACACTACACCACAACACTACACTACAACACTACACCACAACACTACACCTCAACACTACACCACAAAACTACACCACAACACTACACCACAACACTACACCACAACACTACACTACACTACACCACTACACTGCACTACACTACACCACTACACTGCACTACACTACACCACTACACTACACTACACCACAACACCACACCACACCTCAACACTACACTACAACACTACACTGCACTACACTACACTACACTACACCACAACACCACACCTCAACACTACACTACAACACTACACTGCACTACACTACACTACACTACACCACAACACCACACCTCAACACTACACCACAACACTACACCACAACACTACACCACAACACTACACCACAACACTACACCACAACACTACACTACACCACTACACTGCACTACACTACACCACTACACTACACTACACCACAACACCACACCTCAACACTACACCACAACACTACACCACAACACTACACTACACTACACCAATACACTGCACTACACTACACCACTACACTACACTACACTACACCACAACACCACACCTCAACACTACACCACAACACTACACCACAACACTACACCACAACACTACACCAAAACACTACACCTCAACACTACACCACAACACCACACCTCAACACTACACCACAACACTACACCTCAACACTACACCACAACACCACACCTCAACACTACACCACAACACTACACCACAACACTACACTACACTACTCCACTACACTGCACTACACTACACCACTACACTGCACTACACTACACCACTACACTGCACTACACTACACCACTACACTACACTGCCCTACACCTCAACACTACACCACAACACTACACCACAACACTACACCACTACACTGCACTACACTAAACCACTACACTACACTGCACTACACTACACCACAACACTGCACTACACTACACCACTACACTGCACTACACTACACCACTACACTGCACTACACTACAGCACTACACTGCACTACACTACACCACAACACTGCACTACACTACACTACAACACTACACTGCACTACACTACAACACTACACTACACTGCACTACACTACACCACTACACTGCAACACTACACTGCACTACACTACACTACAACACTACACTGCACTACACTACAACACTACACTACAACACTACACCACAACACTACACTACAACACTACACTACACTACACTACAACACTACACTACACTACACTACTACACTACACTACACTACAACACTACACCACAACACCACACCACAACACTACACTACACTACACTACTACACTACACTACACTACACTACAACACTACACCACAACACTACACTACAACACTACACTGCACTACACTACAACACTACACTGCACTACACTACAACACTACACTGCACTACACTACACTACAACACTACACTGCACTACACTACAACACTACACTGCACTACACTACAACACTACACTACAACACTACACCACAACACCACACCACAATACTACACTACAACACTACACTGCACTACACTACACTACAACACTACACTGCACTACACTACACTACACTACAACACTACACTGCACTACACTACACTACAACACTACACTGCACTACACTACAACACTACACTGCACTATACTACAACACTACACTGCACCACTACACTACACTACTACAACACCACACCACAATACTACACTACACTACAACACTACACTGCACTACACTACAACACTACACTGCAACACTACACTACACCACAACACTACACCTCAACACCACACCTCAACACTACACTACACTACACTACAACACTACACTGCACTACACTATAACACTACACTGCAACACTACACTACACCACAACACTACACCTCAACACCACACCTCAACACTACACTACACTACAACACTACACTGCAAGACTACACTACAATACTACAACACTACACTACACCACAACACTACACCTCAACACCACACCACAACACTACACTGCACTACACTACAACACTACACTGCAACACTACACTACAACACTACACTACTATAAAACTACACCACAACACTACACTGTAACACAACACTACACTACACTACAACACTACACTACACCACAACACAACACTACAACACTACAGTACAACGCTACACTAATACACCACAACACTACAGTACACTACAACACCACAACACTACACTACAACACTACACTACAACACCACAACACTACACTACACCACAACACTACACTACACCACAACACTACACTACAACATTACACTACATTACACTACACTACAACACCACAACACTACACTACACTACAACATCACAACACTACACTACTACAACACTACACTACTACAACACTACACCACAACACCACTACACTACTACAACACTACACTACAACACTATACTACTACAACAACACTACACCACTACACTACAACACAACACTGCAACACTACACTACAACACCTCAAAAATACAACACTACACCACAACACTACACTACGACAACACTACACTACAACACCTCAACTCTACAACAACACGACACTACACCCCAACACTACAACACTACACCACAACACTACACTACAACACAACACTGCAACACTACACTACTACAACACTACACTACAACACAACACTGCAACACTACTCAACAACACCTCAGCACTACAACACTACACTACTACAACACTACTCCACAACACTGCAACACTACACCACAACACTGCAACACTACACCACTACACTACACTACTACACTACACTACAACACTACACTACACTACACTACACTACAATACTACACTACACTACACTACAACACTACACTACACTACAACACTACACTACACTACACTACAACACTACACCACAACACTACACTACAACACTACACTACACTACAACACTACACTACTACAAAACTACACCACAACACTACACTACTACAACAACACTACATTACACTACTACAAAACTACACCACAACACTACACTACTACAACTCTACAACAACACCACTACACTACAACACTACACTACAACAAAACACTACTACAACTCTACAACAACACCACTACACTACAACACTACACCACAACACTACACTACTACAACACTACACCACAACACTACACTACTACAACACTTCAACACTACACCACAACACCTCAACTCTACAACAACACCACTACACTACAACACAACACTGCAACACTCCAACACAACACTACACTACTACAACACTACACGACAACACTACACTACTACAACAATACATCACAACACTACACTACTACAACAATACACTACAACACTACACTACTACAAAACTACACCACAACACTACACTATTACAACACTACACCCCAACACTACAACACCTCAACTCTACAACAACACCACTACACTACAACACAACACTACAACACTACACTACTACAACACTACACAACAACACTACACTACTACAACACTTCTACACTACACCACAACACCTCAACTCTACAACAACACCACTACACTACAACACAACACTGCAACACTACACTACAACACCTCAACACTACACCACAACACTACACTACTACAACACTACACTACAACACCTCAACTCTACAAAACCACAACACTACACTACAACACCTCAACAATACAACACTACACCACAACACTACAACACCTCAACAATACAACACTACACTACAACACAACAATGCAACACTACACTACATCACCTCAACAATACAACACTACACTACAACACAACACTGCAACACTACACTACATCACCTCAACAATACAACACTACACTACAACACAACACTGCAACACTACACTACACACCTCAACATCACAACACTACTACAATACTACAACACCTTAAAACTACAACACTACACTACAACACTTCAACACTACACCACAACACTAAAACACCTCAACAATACAACGCTACACTACAACACTTCAACACTACACCACAACACTAAAACACCTCAACAATACAACGCTACACTACAACACCTCAACAAAACAACACTACACTAC
>NW_027508715.1:142500-170000 GCF_051911475.1 Siphateles boraxobius | reverse complement strand
GAAGCTCTTTAGATTCAGTTCCTCTCCACCTCACTTTGTTTGAAAATTTTCATTTGCAAAAACTCAAGATTTAAATGCATATATAGCTAAAACCCATAAAGATAAGTGAATATACAATTAATGCAGATATTGTAACTTGTGAATAACCCTCAAAATGTGTGTGTGTGTATATATATATATATATATATATATATATATATATATATATATATATATATATATATATATATAAAATCTCATTAAATTTTAATTATATTAAAGTTGAAAATCTTGGATTTTTCCATTTAAACTTGGAAATAATATATAAGTTATATATTAATAAATTGTATAATAAAATGTAACAAAAAAGTAAAAAGCCAAGTTGAAAATCTGGAATATGTTTTCATTTAAACTTTATATAAATACTTTTTTATATAATATACTTTTATATGAAAAAATTAAAATACGAAATTTTAATTTTATTATTATGAATTTTAATTTGACTATTATGAAAAAAACAATATATTAATAATTCATTAAAAAATATGTAAACTTTTTTTTAAATAAAACTTCATTTATTTTTTAAAACTTTTTTTAGAAAGATTTTTTTCATGTAAACTTGAAATCAATATATAAACAACATCTTAATAAATAGCTAAAAAAAATAACAAAATGTAAAAATTCTAAGACCAAGTTGAAAATTTTGACAACAAAAGCTTGACAACAATATATAAATAATACATTAATAAATAATTTAAAAATAATTAAATATCCACTTTAATAATTCACATAAATAAAGCCTAATATAGAGATTTGAATCTCTATATATATATATATATGTGTGTGTGTGTGTGTGTGTGTGTGTGTGTGTGTGTGTGTGTGTGTGATATAGCCTAATGCTTTTATAAATGTAGAATGAGTGGCACAGCTGTCTTTTAAGTGATCACTGCTACTTACTGCCCCAGTGTGAGTTTGTCCTGAAGTACAGTACACTGGTGTTATCGCGAGACTGGACCATTAACAACCTGCCTGACACACACACACACACACACACGCGCGCGCGCACGCAGCGCAGAGTGTTTCATGCGCACCACAGACTCGAGGAACAGACCCAGAGACTCCAACATCTGGACTCACACCATGAGCGCGCGCGAGTCCTTCTGATGACGCGACAGTGAGTATATACATATATTTATATATATGACTATGAGTTTTAATATGGACTTTCATGCATTCAATGTGAAACATTGTATCTGCGCGCGCGCGTTTGATCCGCGAGTTCCGCTGTCGCGCTTCACATCGGACCTTTACAGCGTGCGTTTAGTGAACGATCTGCGTATAAAGTGTGAATTAAACGATTAAAGAAGTAGAAAAGACGCGTAAAAGTCGTTTCTCTAATGCGCAACGCTCCTGTTCTAACGCTCGCTTTAAACAAAAGTGTCCCGTCATGAGCTCGTGCGTGCGTCAGAAACTTTAATATCAGCGCGACGCGTCTGTATGTCTCTATCGTATTAATATTACAACGCGTTTAAGAACATAAAGTCAGAGAAGTTTGCGGATTCTCAGAGGAACATATGGCATAAAGACACAGCTGGAGATTTGAGGCTGATGTCAGAGCAGCTGACTCTACCAGATCACACACACACACACACACACACGCTCTTTCTCTCGATCGTCTGCGTTCATCTCTTCTGCTGCTCTGAAACTCTTCTTTTCTCGTATTTAATGTCGAGTTTGAGTTGTGGATCCGTGTTTTGCTGGTGTTTGGAGATGTGAGCGGTTGTTCGCGCACGACTGGAGGATTTATTCTCATTCTCTGCTGCTGTTTGATGGAAAGCTCAAACTGAAGATCAACTTGAGTGAGATCTGATATAAGAGGGTGAGCTGATGCTGTTTGTAACAGTTTAACAACAGGTTGTGTTAGTTCAACTGTTTTTGACAGCTGATATGCTGAAGCTCAGCTTGTAATGTCTTCAGTGGATTTTCTTCGACTGTTCGCTTGACGTTTTAAACGCATTATGGCGGAAATATAATTCGATTTTTTATGTTGCATGTGAAGGGATTTTCTGTGCTTGAGATCAAAGTTTTTTGTAGACTGAAAATGCTTGGTTTGCAGCAGTTTGGCTCCGCTTTTCTTTTGTCTCGACTTGATTTAACGCATTATGGCTGAATTTTTATGTGTTGAACTAGAAGTGATTTATTTTGAAGGCTGTTCGTCTGACATGCATTAATAACAGCTTGTTTTTGATTTATTTTTAATGCATTATGGCATTACTTCTGTCTGGCATCAGTGTGTGCGTGTGTGTGTTTGAGTGTGTGTGTTGCATTGAAAGTGATTTTCTGTGCTCTAGACAAAAGTTTTTTGTAGACTGAAAATGGCAGGTTGACTACTTTTGTTTGTTTAAACTTGTTTTTAATGTATTATGGCATTACTTCTATCTGTCATCATGAGTGTGTGTGTGTGTGTGTGTGTGTGTGTGTGTGTGTGTGTGTGTGTGTGTGTGTGTGTGTGTGTGTGTGTGTGTGTGTTGCATTAGAAGTGGTTTTTAAATCATCTGGCTCAACTAACTGATAAACAGTCTCCAACTGTTCCTTAGTGTGTGTGTGTGTGTGTGTGTGTGTGTGTGTGTGTGTGTGTGTGTGTGTGTGTGTGTGTGCGCGTGTGTGTCTTGCATTAGAAGTGATTTTCAGTGCTTCAGATGAAGTTTTCTGTCGACCGTAATGCTCGTGTCCACTTTTGTTAGTCTCCAGCGGCCCGTCATTAAGTCTGCATGTTATGAATGGCTACCCAGAGTTTATTTAACATCCAGTTTTTCCTGTTTTCCGGCAGGTTCCCGGCATAAGAATGGAGTTTCCAGAGCATAGCCGGCAGTTGCTTGCGTGCCTGAGTCAGCAGAGACAGCAAGGCTTCCTCTGCGACTGTACCGTTCTGGTGGGACCGACCCGGTTTAAAGCGCACAGATCCGTTCTGGCCTCCTGTAGCATGTTCTTCCACCTCTTTTACCGGGATCAGCCGGAAAAACGGGAACTCGTGCATTTAAACAGCGACATCGTGACGGCGCCGGCTTTCGGTTTGCTTCTTGAATTCATGTATGAAGGAAAGCTGGCGTTGGGAAATCTTCCCGTCGAGGACGTCCTAGCCGCCGCCAGCTATCTACACATGTACGACATCGTGAAGGTGTGTAAGGGAAAACTGAAGGATAAGGAGATGTGCGACGGGATCGGGCAGAAGGCGAACGGTCACCCGGATCTTGTAAGTGTCAATTATGTGTCAGCAGAGGCCGAGGTTTGTGTCCGAACAGCTGGAAAGACAAAAGCGGATGTCAGGAGTTCCCAAAGGTCGGATGACACGGATTGCGCGCTGGATTTGTCTTTCAAGCCTCTCCGAGACGACGCGTGTGTTTCGGGACAGCTGGCCCTCGACAGCCAGCAGCAGGACACCGAGACACTTGTTAAAGATGAACATGACTTGCTGTCAGAGCAGGAGGACGGTGATCCGGAGAGCCCGGAGAGCCAGCGCTTTGGGAATAACGCCAGGAGTTCAGTGGTGACAGGGTTCACTGAACTCTTCCCGGGAAACAAGTCCGGTTTGCTCCCTGCGGACGACGAGCTGATGGACGAGGGATTGCGTGTGCGTTCGGAGCGCCAACTCGGAGACAGCGAAGGCGAAGACGAGGACGATCTCGCGTCTTCGGATATCTCCACATCCAGCGGGATTCTTCTCCCGACGGGAGGCCAGCAAGTGTGTGTGTGTCCGTTGTGCAGTAAGGTTTTCCCGAGCCCACACGTGCTCCAGATGCACCTCAGCGCTCACTTCCGGGAGAAAGACGGCGTTCGCTCTAAACTCTCTCCCGACGGATCCGTTCCCACGTGCGGTCAGTGCGGGAAGACCTTCTCCTGCATGTACACACTCAAACGACACGAGCGCACACACTCCGGGGAGAAGCCGTACACGTGCGGACAGTGTGGGAAGAGTTTCCAGTACTCACACAACCTGAGTCGGCACGCCGTGGTTCACACACGCGAGAAACCGCACGCGTGCAAGTGGTGTGAGAGACGCTTCACACAGTCCGGAGATCTGTACCGGCACATACGCAAGTTCCACTGCGGACTCGTCAAAACACTGGCCATCGGATAAATCTAGAGCAAGCTGAAATATAATAATAATAATATAACATCTAGTGTTTTGCAATTGGCAGAAATTTGTTTATTGACACAATTGTGTCTCCGGCAATCAATTATTTGATGCACTTGGGACTTGACATCTCATATATAAATACACATGCATATGTGTGTGTGTGTGTGTGTGTGTGTGTATAAACATGCAACGCACTGATAAAATGGTTATGCAGCTCCGTCCTGAAGATTTGATTTCATATCTGCTGTAATTTATTATATATTACTTGACCATTGTTGAGTTTTGAATATGTACTGTATGGTTGATGATTTCATTTATTTGTGCGTAATCACACACACACACACACACACACACACACACACACACACACACACACACACACACAAACACAAACAAACAAACAAACAAACAAACAAAAAGACACACACACACTCTCACACTCATTCACACCCTCACACACACCCACGAACTCTTACACACACACACAAACACAAAGAAACAACACACACACGCACTCTCAAACACACACACACACACACACTCTCACACACATGCGCGTACACACTCTTACTCACACACTCACACACACACACACACACACTCAGACACACACACACACACATACACACACACACACCCACACACACTGACACACACGCACACACTTACACACACACACACACACACACACACACACACACACACACACTCACACACACACACAGTCACGTACAGACACACATACACACACACACACACACACACTCACACACATACACACACACACACACACACACACACTCACACACACACACACACACTCACACACACACACACACAAAACTCCTGAAGAGTTTCGTTACTGAAAGTTCTGCACTTGCCAACATTTAAAGAGAATTTCTTTGCCTTTTAAAGCCACTGTCAGTCATATTTCTCTGATAACTGGACATGTTTAGTTGTGTTCTCATAAATAGAGAAGACGTGCACATTTGAATCATCATTTTGCAGAGTTTAGAAGGAACTGATTTATACTAATATCTGAAGAACACTGATTCTGTTTCACTAACATCTTCTCTTCTTTGTTTCTATGTTATATCTCTATATCTTTCTGCAAACAGAGATATGGTGAACCACTGCTGACCGCCCGTGTTTTCCTGACTTTAAACGGTTCAACACGACAGAATGTTTAGAACAATAACTAGCACTAAAAAATCCACGTTCTGCTGTCGGTCCTGATAAACTTGATTAGTTATTTATTAGTAGTTTTTGGTTCAGGGTTTTGCTCTAGACTTGGGATTTAAAGCGCAGAAACGTGATTGTGCTGATATTTGCTCTCTAATATCGGGATAATCGATCAGAACCTGATTCGTCATCGCAAACGAAGCTTATCGAATGAAGTTTGACTATCAAGCACTTCTCTGATAGATACAACACTCATATACTGTAGGCTGCTATTTCTAACTGTATATTTATTGTAAATATGTATTTTATTTATCACATTTCGTGATTGGAGTGTAGAATGACTGGACAGTTTTCCAGTTGTGGCCGAGATTAAAATCTCTGTCGTTTCTGTTGGTTCACAAGCACAAACATCCGAAACACCTGAATAATAATAATTATCTACCTGAAAAACTCACAATAATGATTTATATGAAATAAAATCTTATTCTGTTGGGGGACGTGCTTCATTTCTTCACACTGGACCTGAATCTCTTATCATTTAACTGCACAAATCTATTACTGTTTGTTTGTATTTTCAGTTGTGCAAAATAATATCGTGTAAAATCAAGTTTGTGGGCAAGTAAATCCTTAACAGACGCTGGTTATTTATAGTTGATTTGTGGATTTCTGTTCTTTTCTTTATTGCAGGATTTTATTGGCAACTTTTTTGCCTGTACTTTAGTGAAATTTTAATGTATTTACATGATCACAACTATGACAAGATTCACTTTTCTAATGTTCAAAGCAACATTCAGCCAATATATGGATGCAATAATGAACTCGTCATCATGGGCCGTAAGAAGAGAGAATGATTTCCGCTTGACTTTACTGTCAGATTTTCAGTGACGGTAATAATGATTGAATTACGGCTGTATATGTACATTAATACTGGATTATTGTCTTCTAAGGTTCAGACTGTGAAATTGTATAATCATAAGTAATATTTATTGGTTTGTTTCTTGTGCAAAATGTTACTGTATCTGAGAATTTTGACTTGTAAAATGAAAGATGATACTAAGTTGAGACTTTTTAATAGACTTTGTAGAAGTGCCATTAGATGTAATATAATTTTTTGATAAACAAAAACATATTTTATAGGAAACAAAAGCTTGATTGTAAGTCTTTTAGTGAATGTAGATGACAATCTGTTGGATTTGATTTTGCTTGGAATTCTTTGGTAATTTATTTTGATTCTTTGTTTGTTTGCGCTGGGTTTTTTTCTTTCTTTCTTTCTTTCTTTCTTTCTTTCTTTCTTTCTTTCCTCTTCAGACACATTTGACTTTTCTGCCCGTTTGTTTGTGCTGTGAAAATGTGACAATCTTTATCTAGATCCTTATTTAGATTAAGCGTAGATTAAACATCATTTTCTGTGGAATTATTGTGTTTGTCTTTTTTTTTTTTAATGATGCTCAAGCAACCAGGAGAACAATGATTAACCAATAATTTTTTTTAAAACGAACATTTTCTTTAAAAAAAGACATGAAAATTACTAAAATCTTGGGAATTTCTATAATTAATATAAATTCATAGCTTCTGTATTTTTTGAGTGTAATCTTTATAAAAATGATTTTAAAAAAATCCCAGGTCACTCTTAGAAAAAAGATTACATTTACATTTAAGATTACAAGATTACACTCTTACATTTATTTCTAGTGAAAAAGGTATGTTTATGAGATATTTAATTAAAAAAAAAAAATTAAATCCATAAAGTATGGGAACCGGTTCTGCTAATATGAAGCGCCTGACAGAACCTTTAAAGTTCCATGTAGAACCTTTACTTGAAAAGTGTGGAAACCCATCGGTCAAGTGCATGGGAATCAGGGATGAATGAATGACCTCAAATATATTTCCAAGGAGTTTCACGTCAGTCGGTGAGGATTTGTGTACAGAAAACACTGCGGCTTCTCCTGAATACCGATGATGTGGAAGGGGAGGGAATAACACACACACACACACACACACACACACACTACCCGATATAAAGCAGGTGCAGTGCAAAGTGAACCTGCAACTTTACTCAATTTTTCGTGTTTGACTTCCTCGTTCGGCGTTTCCTAAACGAAAGAACGCCTCCTTCACTGGACGCTCATTTGCATTCCGAGCAAACAAACAATTCACGCAGGAGCGGGACAAGAAATGCGTGGCTAATTCGGAATCTCAAAAGCCAATTCACTGGTCATTTTCTTAGCGAGTGAGACCCTAATTATTCTCCGAGCGCACATGTAAAGACACCCAGCTGCTCTGCGGTGTGATTCCCATGGCCTCCCCCATCGAGACCACACGCTCCGGGGGAACGACCCCCATCAAACCCCGGCTCTTTTGTCTGTGGTTTGTAGTTCAGTGTGTCTATTGTCCAGTTCCAGCTCTCGAGTTCTGGCCTGAAGCTCAGCGAACCGCTGTAGACCCGATTAAAGGGAATGGCGTGTAAGGGTGTGTGTGTGTGTGTGTGTGTGTGTGTGTGATCGCGCGTCTGGAAAAGCTAGGATTTAAATTATTGGAGGCCTGGAGGATTGCGGTTTAATCTAATAACATTTCACCTGGAGATCAGTCTTACAATTAGGAAAGCGGTGGTGGTTTCTGATGGGGTCGGACAGCAATGAAAAAAACTACATGGAAATAATAAAACATATCGTCTCCTTTCTCGTTACCGTTCTAACATGGTAGAAAAATCAGGATAATACCGTGCTTTAAATTTTTTTTCATTAGTGACAAATTTATGTGCTACTGTAAAAAATCTTAGTAGGCTACAACTCTAGCAACAACCCAGCAACAGCTCACCAATCACTCAGAACAGCTATGAAATGCATTCTTGTATTAACGTACGAGCTAATAATGCTCACAACACATAGGCACCCACCTAGCAAAACCTTAGCAAACACTCTAAACACCCTAGCAACTCCTTAGCAACCACCCAGCAATGACTTAAAAATCACTCAGCTGGGAAATGCATTCTTGCATCAACAAGCTAATAATGCTCAGAACACATAAACGGCAACCTAGCAACACCTTAGCAACCACTCAGAACACCCAAGAAACCACTCAGAACACCATAACAACCAGTCAGCAATGACTTAACAATCACTCGGAACAGCTAGAAAATGCATTCTTGTATCAACAAGCTAATAATGCTCTGAACAGCAAGTAGCAAAACCTTAGCAACCACTCAGAACACCCTAGCTATGAACAGCTATGAAATGTATCAACAGGCTAATAATGAGCACAACACATGTTGCCGCCCGGCAACACCTTAGCACACTTAGAACACCCTATTAACCCCCTAGCAATCACTCAGAACAGCAAAGAAATGCATTCTTGTATCAACACATCACAACATGTGGACAACCACCTAGCAACACCTTAGCAACCACTCAGAACACCCTTTCCACTCAAAATTCTGGCAAAAGCAGATAAATATTTTTGTTTTGCCGAATTGCAAATCCGATATAGACAATATTAAATATCAGTAGACTTGTGAGTTTGTGTGGGGAAATATATAAAATGAATGAATGTTCGAAAAATAAAATATTTAGTATGCCACATAATTTTGCATATTGTTTTAATTTCTATTGATTATAAGGACATTTAATTTTCTGCCATAAATTGTGGTGTCCACTTAGTGTGTGCATCCTTGAGCATGAAACAGCTGAAGGACTGGACTAGACAACTAGCAAATGAGAAACAAGCACGCCATGACTAGCTGTACTCTTTGATGAGCGCGCTGTCGTCTCTTTGACTTAATTAGATGTGTGTTTTGCCCTCGCTTATCAAAAAGCTTCATGTAATTTCCATTTCACCACAGCTAGCACATTTGCATGTATTCCCCAGACGACAGGAAGTCTTTGTAGGAGAAGTGAAGTTGAAACTTGGATGTCTTCACCTCGCAAGGCCAGCGGTGGGAGACCTTGACCTCTGAACGCACGGCCGGGGACATCTGGTGCCTGGCCATGTTTATTTATTTATTTACTTCATAACAAAAGACAGGTGGTCACACTTGAAAAAGAGCAATGCAGCCTCACACACACACACACACACACGCACATAAAACAGGAAAAACGAGCAACGCTCTGTCAGAGACGAGACCTTTGTGTCTTATATAATTAACTTCAAGTCGATATATCCTCAATGTCACCTTATTAGCACTGTGAGGTCATACAGTGACGGTATGAGATGCTCATACTATGATACTTTGATAAATAGGCTACCATGATATTGTATTCATGCACTAACGCATTTCCAAGGAATTTTACAAAATACCAATCAAAATATGGTATAGAAATCATAATACCATACATATTAATATGGCGCTTCTATGTGTGAATGAACCACTGTAAAAAAAAAAAAAAAAAAACTCATAAAAACCTTAGTAACCAATCAGAACACCCTAGCAACACCATAACGACCACTCGGAACAGCTATAAAAACGTTTATTACATTCATGCAACATTGTACATACTATATTTCAAAGAACGGCATGTAGTCCATGCTTAAAAATCATGTTAATACCAATGTACCAAACCTTTATGTTGTGTCAAAAAGCTAAAAAGGCTCACAACACCTTAGCAACCACTCAGAACACCCTAGCAACACCCTAGCAACCACTCGGATCCCCCAAGCAACCAGTAAGAACAGCTAGAAAACACATGATTATTATATTCATGCACCATCATAAACAAAATATTAACTTATAGCAACTATAAACAAATACTCAGAAGAATGAAAGAAACCACCCAGCAACACCCTAGCGACCACCCAGAACAGCTAGAAAACACATCTGATTATCATATTCATGCACAATCATACGAAATATTTCAAAGAACAGTATGTAGATCTAACATGGTACCATGCATAAAAATGATGTTAATACCACTGTACCTTTTGTTACTTTTTTGTTTGTATATCCTCCGTATCCAACAAAAACACCTTAACTCACAATCACCCTAGCAACCACTCAGAACAGCTAGATAATACATTCTTGTATCAACAATCTAATAACAACCACCTAGCAACATCTTAGCAACTACTCAGAACACCTTAGGAATGACCCAGCCACGCCTTAACAATCACTAAGAACAGCTGGAAAATGCATTCTTGTATCAAAAAGCTAATAATGCTCAGAATACATAAACAGAAACCTAGCAACACCGTAGCAACCACTCAGAACACCCAAGTAACAACTCAGAACACCTTAGCAACCAGCCAGCAATGACTTAACAATCACTCAGAACAGCTGGAAAATGCATTCTTGTATCAAAATTCAAAAAGCTAATAATGCTCAGAACACATGAACATCAACCTAGCAACACCTTAGTTACCAATCAGAAGACCCTAACAACCACCCAGCAGAGACTTAACAATCACTCAGAACAGCTGGAAAAAGCATTCTTGTATCAACAAGCTAATAATGCTCTGAACACATGAACATCAACCTAGCAACACCTTAGTAACCACTCAGACTACCCTAACAACCACTCAAAACACCTTAGCAACCACTCAGAACAGAAAGAAAACACATTCTTATGTCAACAAGCTATAAACCCACACATTTTTTAAGCAACTAACCAGAACACCTTTGAATCATAGTGGATAATTACACATGGCAAACTTTGACTATTAAGACTCGTGAAAATGGTTTAATGTTTATATTCTCGAGCCACCAAACACCGTTGTCATGCAAATGAACAGCCAGAACTTATTAAAAGTTTTCAGTTTTCTGTTAAAACGGTGTCGTGTTAGTGGCCCCTAAATTAATAACTAATGATCTTTGCAATGGAAGTGAATCAATCAATAAGTAACTTTACCTGGATAATAACTTTATTCTAGAGCTCCTGTAAAGCCAAAAAATCTGTTACTTTAATTTCCTATAATCCCTGTAAAGCTGCTTTGAAACAGTCCATATTGTTAAAAGCGCAGTATGAAGGAAGGTGACCTGACTAGAGCGCAAGACGATGGAGGAGCAGCCGAACACAGCTGTCACTCCTTCACCACACACACACACACACACACACACACACACACACACACACACACACGCGTATTTATAGCGAGGCAGGCCTGTGTCTCCCCGTCTCTGAGCACAGCTGTTCCCGGACTCAGAGCCACACGCCTGGACTTAAGCCGGTCCAGGAGTCAGCAGGGCCCGTCAGGCCTCCGGGTCCCTGGCATGTGGCGCAGAGAAAGAGGAGCCGCCTCGGAAGCTACGGCCCTGACCTTTTACAGTAAAACACTCCTGATGAAAGTCTGGACAGCTGCAGAGGAGCAGACAAAAGATCATGTAGAGGAACATCTGACTGCTTTCTGAACTCCACAATCATGATCTGTGTTACAAGATCATGCCATCATTTACACCTTCATGTCTAAAAAAGTACCGTAGAATTTACTTATAAATAGTCCTGTATAAATGTTGTAATTGCTGTAAAATTACAGTATAATACTGTAAAGCAATTTATAGTTATTTGTCGTATGTGAAAAACAGTAATTTGTAGGTTTTTTCACAGTAACTTTGAAATAAGCTTGTAGTTTATTTTACAGCAATATTTTGCAATTTCATTAAAGTACACTATTTACCTGGCAAGTTGCCAATATTTAAAGGCTGCCGATCAAATCCTGTAAATACATTTTACAGCAATTCTTTTGTAATTTCATTAAAGTACAGTATTTACCTGGCAAAACGTTGCCAATAAAATCCGGTAAATATATTTTAACATCTTACTGCTTTCTGATCTCCACAGCATATCAATATCTGTGTTAGAAGATCATGTCATCATTTATATCTTCATGTCTTTCGTCAGCAGGACACTGAAGCTCTGAAGACTCTTCCATACAATTATTGAGTTGAACAAAGTTTAAGCTTCAAAAAGGATGTAAAAGTATCATAAGAGTAGTCCATACAACTAGTAAACTAGATTTCAGGTCTTCTGACGTCAAATGATGCTTTCTGTAAGAAACAGACCATATTTGGATCATTATTCAGTGATCTGTCTTACGCATTACAGAAAGCTGTGTTTGATTTGGGTCAATCACTGATAGAAGAGCTGCATGTTTAATAGTGAGAGTATTTAAAGAAATACTTTATTTAAATATTCATAAAAATAGCATTTAAAAGGAAGCATTGTCATATACGCCAAAAAGTTGTGTGCACTAAAGACGTCATATACAGTATTAATTGGATAAAATGTACAAATTGTTTTTGGAAAGAAATTATTTTACTCCGCAAGGATGCATTAAATTCATCAAAAGTGACAGACAAGACATTTGTTTACCAGATATGATTTCAAATAATTGCTGTTCTTTTGATCTATTCAAAGAATCCTGAAAAATAAAATGTGAAAAACAAGCAGCACAACTTTTCAACATTGATAATCAAATGTTTCTTGAGCATTAAATCATCATATTATACTGATGTCTGAAGGATCATGTGACACTGAAGACTGGAGTAATGATGCTGAAAATTCAGATTTGATCATCACAGGAATACATTACACTTTACTATATATTCACATAGAAAACAGCCGATTTAAAGTTTAGTATCTCACAATATTACTGTATTTTTGATCATATAAAATCAGCCTTGGTGAGAAGAGACTTTTCAAAATCTTTCTTGAACCAGAACACAAACGTCTAAAGCATCATGGTTATTTTCTCAGAAGAACCAAGTTGCTTCAACACAAAATGACTTTGAACAAAGTATTCTTGATGGTTCAGGGTCCGATTGAGCTTTAAGTTTCCGATTTCAATTATTTTTAAAGTTTCGAAAGGCAAATTAATCGTTACATGGAAACCTTTTAAACAACTTTTAAAGACTCCAGTTTCATTCTTAAAGAAAAAGCATCACAATTAAAGCAGATTTAATGAAGTTTTGCTGGTGAATATTCCTGGCTCTTCAGAATCTGATGAAGTGTATTCAGCTGCTGCCCTCTAGTGACCCACACATGATAGCGCCACTATTAATAATGTTCCTAATAAAACTCATGTACTAATTTCACTGCATATCAGAAAACATTTTGCTTGGTTAAAAAAAAGTAACTCCACGCAACAATTAGGAAAGCATTAACACCAAGTATTTATTTCAATAAGTATGTACACAAGTAAAGGGAAAGAGCGAGAAACAATGCAAGCACATATAAAATAGTAATCTCATTTACACTTAATTGATATTGCGTTAAAACTAAAATCTCAGCATGCATCCATCAGGATGAACATCCAGCGCAGAGGACTCGCTCATAACGCTCGCTGTAACTGCGGAGAGAGAGAACGGATGAGACAAACCAGACCCGGATCATTCAGTGAACTAGAGCAGAAGCAGGAGTGTGTGTCCCGTACAGTAACTCGCTGCTTCACCGCTATAGTACGATGCATCGTTGAAGAAATCATCTAGCTAGTCACGACTGTTTCCCGAAACCGTATTGTCGCGAATCGGTCGTTCAGCCACGTTGGTTAATGATGTCACGCAGATTGAGGAGTAATAACTACTTCTAATGATCGAATTAACGCTAGCTGTTTTGCTATAAATTACCGACATTAGAGGAATATTTCAAATTTCTCTGTTATTTTACTTTATTTCCACATTCAATCATAGGCTCGTTCTTGCATACTAGAGCTCGATCACACGCGCGCACTCTTCACCAACGGTGCTTTGAATCTCTTGACAAACTAAAAGACGTAAATGACATTAGTATGTATTCTAAATAAAAGATCTAGATGGCACTGAATGTCAGCTTGCTTGTTTTGCTCAAGATCAGGATTTATTGAGTCCACACGTCATGCAAACACTAAACTCGCAGGTCAAGATCAAAGACACACAACTCTGCTATGCTGTTTGCGAATGTTCGTTGGAACGATGGTTTCGGGAAACACCGATTTGTTGAACTATGATAACGACGGAGCTTGCGATCATCGTTTGCTAGCGATGCTTTGGGGAAACACACCCTGAGCGTCTGAAGCTGGTCAGTGTTGATACGCGGTGTTTAACTCACTCGGTGACGGAGCACAAGGAGCAGAAGCGCTCGGAGCAAACGCTGCACTGCTGAACACACACGGGACACGCCGGACGCTCACACTGAGAACACGGCCTCCTCGAGCCCGAGACCCGCTGACACACACAGCACGCTGACGGAGCCGCTACACAACCTGAACACACAACACATCACGTTAGCGGTGACAACAAGTGCACAACTCACCAGTGTTGAATACAGGTCTGAAACAAACCAATCATTTACACACATGATTTTGTGAATTAATTATATGTGGAAGAACCTTTTGGGTTTGAATGGAAGCTTAAACTCACCGGGAATTAATTATAATATATAAAGAAATTCTCAATTTAGAATTTTCCCAATTTATACCTCTTTTAATGTTGTTTATGCGTCTATGTGGTGTTATTAATATGCTTTAAGACAAACCATGTGTAAATTCATAAGTCGACAGCATTGCTGAGTATTTTCTGCTTAAAACTGCAGTGAACCAAAGACAGTCTCAAAAACACGCTTTGAAATCGCTGGTGTTTCTGACGTCACAAACGACCTTGACCAATCAGATCAACGTGTGATCGTCAACTAGTGGATCTCTGAGTGAGTGAGTGGAGGCGGGGCTCATTTGCATATTGCATATAAAAACGTTTAAATATGTCATTTTGGGGATTAAAGATGAGTTACGGGATAAAACGGACAACAGGGGGACTAAACATTAATGAGATTGGTTTCTTTTGTCTCAGGTCAGAAGTGAACACGGAGATTGTCTGAAATGTCAACAAAATTAATACAAATACCTGAATTTAAGATATGAATATAAAGAGATTTTTTTTATAACATACAAGTCACACATAAAAAATAAAAAAAACAAGGGAACGGTTTTACCAATATGATCATTCTCGCAATTAATCACTTAACACATTATTTTTAAAATTAATTCTGTGCCTCAGCAGTGCAAACAAATCTCATTTGACTGGTAACAGCTCTATATAGTGTCTTATTCTAATTGTTTTCATTGATTAAAGACATTTACAGGTAGTAAATGTGACATGCAAGAGCTAATTTTGGGCTCCCTACACCATCTGACAAACCTCTTGAGCTTGATTTCCTTTAAAAGTAGTGAAGTTGTCCAGTGAATGTCATGTTTTTCAACATTAGAACGGCTTCATTCACAGTAGAGGTGGGCGGAGTTATGAGGATCCAATGAAACTACGAGATTTGGTCAAAAGCTCTAATAAATCTCATTGGTTAAATATTTGCAAAACCCACAGACAAATGTAAAGGGTGACCAATAGTAATGATTTATGTTAAAAAGATGACATTTTAAGTTGAATTAATTTATAAAGTAATTGCCTTACATAGTTTTAGCATTAAAGTGAATAGGAATTAAAACAATACTTTACGTCTCCTCATTGTAATTGGGTCGCCCCTGGATGTGATTATAAGCACCAGCCCAGAACGCCTGCGCATAAACCCGGCCCTGAACACGTGACTCAGCGGATGACCTCATCACACTGAACCTCACCTGGAACAGCGTCTGCTTTCTTCAGTCTCCCGTCGAACCCGATGATGGTCTGTCCCCTGAGGAGCGTCTGATGTCCCGGAACCGGATCCGAGCGCTTCTCCTCCCCGTCCGCCTTCCAGATGCGGCCCATCACGGCTTTGGTCCCGTTGAACAGCAGGCTTTTGGTCTTTTCTAATTAAAACAAAGTTGATAGACAAATTAGGAAAACTCTCATAAAGATTAGGGATGCACAGATATGACATTTTTTAGCTGATATCGGAAACTGATAATTATTTATATTTGAAAGCCAGTAACCGATATATTGGTCGATAAATCTAAAAAAATTTTTTTGAGAGCCTGATTACAAAAACAAAAGTCTACCATTAAAAGCCATGTCCCAAACACACCATTAATATTCTCATTATTTTATGTAGTCTATATGACAGACTTGTGGTGCACATGTTGCACTTTACTGTGTTTTCCTTTTTTTTTAAAGTGGAAATATTTCATATTTCAAGCAATTTAAACCCATCATATTGAACAGTGCAAATCTGAAGAGTTTTGCGGCGTAGTTTTTCACCTATATTTAATAGCGCTTCGTCAGAAGTACAAATACAACAGCCGTTTTTAAAATCCTATCTAATGTTTGAAAGCACAGGAGTAAACACGGTCACTAGTGGGTTGTGCCGGCTGTCAATCAAAATGTGGAGCGGTGATTCGTTCCATGCGTTTCTGTCAGAAAACAAATGGATAATTCTATAAATTAAATTTTAAATTTAACATAATCAACTTGTTGCCAGCAGTGATTGTTTTAATTCACATCCTTTCTAAAAAAATAACGTTTTTGGTTTAATATATATTCTTAATATATAAGACTGTCAATGATCTAAATTCAAGTTGGTTTATATTTTATTTGTTCATTATTTATATTGTTGGATTTTAGTTGGGCTTGGTCAGAACTGTTTCAGAAATAGTGATCTGCATGATGCCTTTGGGCTCAGTGATGTTGAATTTAAATGTCATGTAAAATAAAGAATTATGTAACATTGTGATGTAATGCTGTTTTCTGGAAGGGACTAAAGAACAAAGAAGTTTTATCAGCTGAAATGCAGAATACAAATGTTTTTATTAAGCTACATAAACATTATATAACGGTTTCACGTTGTTTTAGTGTTGGTAACATGTCCCACATTATCCCACACAAACTTATACATTTGGTTTGTTTGATGGTGATCACCCTATACCGATATGTTGGCCAATATGTCGTGCATCTCTAATAAAGATACTTTAAGTATAGCACCAATGTTTAACAACCTGCAGGTAAGTTTAGCAATACTCATATATAACAGATTACAAATCATGTTATACATTTATAAGAATCTGATTAACGTTAACTCACTAGCAATACTTAAAGAGCAGCTTTAAATTACACGCAACGAAAGTAATAAAACTGACCAATAATAAATTATCCTTGTTTAAACTGAAAACATTAACACCACCTGGTGATAATAATCATTAACATGATCATCAATCACTACAAGCATTAGTTTTGATTATACCGATTATAAAAGATTCCAGTGACTTATATTGTTGACATTGTATTATTTTTCACTCTAATGGTGTCATAAGTGTAATAAATATGTTTATATCTCACCGTAAACCTCTTGTTTGTATTTGAGTCCAAGAACGCCACAGTTATTGATCTCCTTCAGGCCGACATGAACTTTATACTGCGAGGAGAAGCTTTCGCTGAAAGGATAGGATCTCTTAGGCATTTTAAAAACGATAAGTTACAAAACACAACGATTAAAGGATGAAAAGGAAAAAACAAACAATAAACAAACTTAACAACCGAACTAATCAACAGCGCGAGCGTGAAGGAAAACAACACGCGTTCGCGCTTTAAGGATTCTGGTTCTTCTTCGCGCGCTCCAGTGGCGCACCGACGCGGGCACGCGCTTAGCGCCCCCTGCCGGAAATGAGTTTAATATGTTCCTGTCAATATAACCTCAATCATTTAGAGAGAGAGAGTATAAAAAACTATACATTTTTAATAATACAAATGATATATAATTTGTTTCGTTTACTTCTCATCTATACGTTTGTGCTGTGTTTTGGGGGATATGAAGTACTTTTTTACCTGTTTTACCTGAAATTCCTCAACACCATTAGCATACATATGAAATATTATATTTTATGAAAAACACTTTAATGAGGATCAAAATTAAAATATGAGTTGTTTCTGGACATTTATCTAGGGCTTATACTATAGTATCTTGTCTTGCACAATAAATGATACTTTGTAACTAATGCAATTAAAGCATTTCAACGTGATGCATGTGAAACTTTGGGACAGATACTTTGGGGAAGCAAGGCAGAACAAAATACAAATATAATTAATACATTTTAAAAGCTAGGCTACACTATGTAAAAATGTTTTTTAATTTAAAACAAGTTAATACATCATCAACCCTGTTTCCAAAATGTGTTTTCAGGGCTCTCAAGTTTTGAAGACAGGCAAGCGTGACAAATTAAAGTGCTGCTCGGAGCTCCAGTGGTTTCATGGGTGAACGAAACTTTCGGAAGATGTTGTTGCAGAATCACCTGAACAATTCCAGGATATGCTTCTTCTTTTTTTCATTGGTCGTGTTAAAGGTGCAATTTGTAATTTTTCTGAGGATCTATTGACAGAAATGCAATATAAGATCCATAACTATATTTTCAGTGGTGTATAAAGACCTTGCATAATGAACCGTTATGTTTTTATTACCTTAGAATGAGACATTTATATCTCCATAACCGCGGGCTCCCCCTTCTTTGGAGGTCGACATATTGTGTGGTCATGTTTCTAGCGTAGCCGACACACACAGCGCTACAGCAAACACACAGCGCTACAGCGAACACACAGCGCTACAGCAAACACACAGAGTGCTACAGCGAACACACAGCGCTACAGCGAACACACAGCGCTACAGCGAACACAGCACTACAGCGAACACACAGAGTGCTACAGCGAACACACAGCGCTACAGCGAACACACAGCGCTACAGCGAACACACAGCGCTACAGCGAACACACAGCGCTACAGCGAACACACAGTGCTACAGCGCTACAGCGAACACACAGCGCTACAGGGCTACAGCGAACACACAGCGCTACAGCGAACACAGCGCTACAGCGAACACACAGCAGCGCTACAGTGAACACACAGCGCTACAGCGAACACACAGCGCTACAGCGAACACACAGCGCTACAGCGTACACAGCGCTACAGCGAACACACAGCGCTACAGCGAACACACAGCGCTACAGCGAACACACAGCGCTACAGCGAACACAGCGCTACAGCGAACACACAGCGCTACAGCGAACACACAGCGCTACCGCGAACACACAGCGCTACAGTGAACACACATCGCTACAGCGAACACAGCGCTACAGCGAACGCACAGGGCTACAGCGAACACACAGCGCTACAGCGAAAACACAGCGCTACAGCGAACACACAGCGCTACAGCGAACACACAGCACTACAGCCAACACAAAGCGCTACACCGCTAAAACGAACACAGCGTTACAGCGAACACACAGCGCTACAGCGAACACACAGCGCTACAGAGAACGCACAGCGCTACAGCGAACACACAGCGCTACAGCGAAAACACAGCGCTACAGCGAACACACAGCACTACAGCGAACACACAGTACTACAGCGAACACACAGCGTTACAGCGAACACACAGCGTTACAGCGAACACACAGCGCTACAGCAAACACACAGCGCTACAGCGAACACACAGCGTTACAGCGAACACACAGCGCTACAGCGAAAACACACAGCGCTACAGCGAACACACAGCGCTACAGCGAACACAGTGTTACAGCGAACACACAGCGCTACAGCGAACACACAGCGCTACAGCGAACACACAGCTATACAGCGAACACACAGCACTACAGCGAACACACAACACTACAGCGAACACACAGCGCTACAGCGAACACACAGCGCTACAGCGAACACACAGCGCTACAGCGCTACAGGGAACACACAGCGTTACAGCGAACACACAGCGCTACAGCGAACACCGAGCGCTACAGTGAACACACAGCAGCGCTACAGCGAACAGACAGCGCTACAGCGAAAACAGCGCTACAGCGAACACACAGCAGCGCTACAGCGAACACACAGCGCTACAGCGAACACAGCGCTATACAGCGAACACACAGCGCTACAGCGAACACAGCGCTACAGCGAACACACAGCGCTACAGCGGACACACATCTCTACAGCGAACACACAGCACTACAGCGAACACACAGCGCTACAGTGAACACACAGCACTACAGCGAACACACAGCGCTACAGCGAACACACAGCGCTACAGCGAACACACAGCGCCATACAGCGAACACACAGCGCTACAGCGAACACACAGCGCTACAGCGAACACACAGCACTACAGCGCTACAGCGAACACACAGCGCTACAGCGAGCACACAGCGCTACAGTGCTACAGCGAACACACAGCGCTACAGCGAACACACAGCGCTACAGCGAACACACAGCGCCATACAGCGAACACACAGCGCTACAGCGAACACAGAGCGCCATACAGCGAACACACAGCGCTACAGCGAACACACAGCGCCATACAGCGAACACACAGCGCTACAGAGAACACACAGCGCTACAGCGAACACACAGCGCTACAGCGAACACACAGCGCCATACAGCGAACACACAGCGCTACAGCGAACACACAGCGCCATACAGCAAACACACAGCGCTACAGAGAACACACAGCGCTACAGCGAACACACAGCGCTACAGCGAACACACAGCGCTATACAGCAAACACACAGCGGACACACAGCGCTACAGCGAACACACAGCGCTACAGCGAACACACAGCGCTACAGCGAACACACAGCGCTACAGCGAACACAGCGCTACAGCGAACACACAGCGCTACAGCGAACACACAGCGCTACAGCGAACACACAGCGCTACAGCGAACACACAGAGTGCTACAGCGAACACACAGAGTGCTACAGCGAATACACAGCGCTACAGCGAACACACAGCCCTACAGAGAACACACAGCGCTACAGAGAACACACAGCGCTACAGCGAACACAGCAGCGCTACAGAGAACACACAGCAGCGCTACAGCGAACACACAGCGCTACAGCGAACACACAGCGCTACAGCGAACACACAGCGCTATAGCGAACACAGCGCTACAGCGAAAACACAGCGCTACAGCGAACACACAGTGCTACAGCGAAGACACATCGCTACAGCGAACACACAGCGCTACAGAGAACACACAGCGCTACAGCGAACACACAGCGCTACAGCGAACACAGCAGCGCTACAGAGAACACACAGCAGCGCTACAGCGAACACACAGCGCTACAGAGAACACACAGCGCTACAGAGAACACACAGCGCTACAGCGAACACAGCAGCGCTACAGTGAACACACAGCAGCGCTACAGCGAACACACAGCGCTACAGCGAACACACAGCGCTACAGCGAACACACAGCGCTATAGCGAACACAGCGCTACAGCGAAAACACAGCGCTACAGCGAACACACAGTGCTACAGCGAAGACACAGCGCTACAGCGAACACACAGCGCTACAGCGAACACACAGCGCTACAGCGAACACACAGCGCTACAGCGAACACACAGCGCTACAGCGAACACACAGCGCTACAGCGAACACACAGCGCTACAGCGAACACACAGCGCTACAGCGAACACACAGTGCTACAGCGAACACACAGCGCTACAGCGAACACACAGCGCTACAGCGAACACACAGCGCTACAGCGAACACAAAGCGCTACAGCGAACACACAGCGCTACAGCGAACACAGTGCTACAGCGAACACACAGTGCTACAGCGAACACACAGCGCTACAGCGAACACACAGCAGCACTACAGCGAACACAGCGCTACAGTGAACACACAGCGCTACAGTGAACACACAGCGCTAAAGCGAACACAGCGTTACAGCGAACACACAGCGCTACAGCGAACACAGCGCTACAGTGAACACACAGCGCTACAGCAAACACAGCGCTACAGCGAACACACAGCGCTACAGCGAACACACAGCGCTACAGCGAACACACAGCGCTACAGCGAACACACAGCGCTACAGCAAACGCAGCGCTACAGCGAACACACAGCGCTACAGCGAACACACAGCGCTACAGCGAACACACAGCGCTATAGCGAACACACAGCGCTACAGCAAACACACAGCGCTACAGCGAACACACAGTGCTACAGCGCTACAGCGAACACACAGCGCTACAGCGAACACACAGCGCTACAGCGAACACACAGCGCTACAGCGAACACACAGCGCTACAGCGAACACACAGCGCTACAGCGAACACACAGCGCTACAGCGAACACAGCGCTACAGCGAACACACAGCGCTACAGCGAACACACAGCGCTACCGCGAACACACAGCGCTACAGTGAACACACATCGCTACAGCGAACACAGCGCTACAGCGAACGCACAGGGCTACAGCGAACACACAGCGCTACAGCGAAAACACAGCGCTACAGCGAACACACAGTGCTACAGCGAACACACAGCACTACAGCCAACACAAAGCGCTACACCGCTAAAACGAACACAGCGTTACAGCGAACAGACAGCGCTACAGCGAACACACAGCGCTACAGCGAACACACAGCAGCACTACAGCGAACACAGCGCTACAGTGAACACACAGCGCTACAGTGAACACACAGCGCTAAAGCGAACACAGCGTTACAGCGAACACACAGCGCTACAGCGAACACAGCGCTACAGTGAACACACAGCGCTACAGCAAACACAGCGCTACAGCGAACACACAGCGCTACAGCGAACACACAGCGCTACAGTGAACACACAGCGCTACAGCGAACACACAGCGCTACAGCAAACGCAGCGCTACAGCGAACACACAGCGCTACAGCGAACACACAGCGCTACAGCGAACACACAGCGCTACAGCGAACACACAGCGCTATAGCGAACACACAGCGCTACAGCGAACACACAGCGCTACAGCGAACACACAGCGCTACAGCGAACACACAGTGCTACAGCGCTACAGCGAACACACAGCGCTACAGGGCTACAGCGAACACACAGCGCTACAGCGAACACAGCGCTACAGCGAACACACAGCAGCGCTACAGTGAACACACAGCGCTACAGCGAACACACAGCGCTACAGCGAACACACAGCGCTACAGCGAACACACAGCGCTACAGCGAACACACAGCGCTACAGCGAACACAGCGCTACAGCGAACACACAGCGCTACAGCGAACACACAGCGCTACCGCGAACACACAGCGCTACAGTGAACACACATCGCTACAGCGAACACAGCGCTACAGCGAACGCACAGGGCTACAGCGAACACACAGCGCTACAGCGAAAACACAGCGCTACAGCGAACACACAGTGCTACAGCGAACACACAGCACTACAGCCAACACAAAGCGCTACACCGCTAAAACGAACACAGCGTTACAGCGAACAGACAGCGCTACAGCGAACACACAGCGCTACAGAGAACGCACAGCGCTACAGCGAACACACAGCGCTACAGCGAAAACACAGCGCTACAGCGAACACACAGCACTACAGCGAACACACAGCACTACAGCGAACACACAGCGTTACAGCGAACGCACAGCGCTACAGCGAACACACAGCGCTACAGCGAACACACAGCGCTACAGCGAACACACAGCGTTACAGCGAACACACAGCGCTACAGCGAACACACAGCGCTACAGCGAACACACAGCGCTACAGCGAACACAGCGTTACAGTGAACACACAGCGCTACAGCGAACACACAGCGCTACAGCGAACACACAGCTATACAGCGAACACACAGCACTACAGCGAACACACAACACTACAGCGAACACACAGCGCTACAGCGAACACACAGCGCTACAGCGAACACACAGCACTACAGCGAACACACAACACTACAGCGAACACACAGCGCTACAGCGAACACACAGCGCTACAGCGAACACACAGCGCTACAGGGAACACACAGCGTTACAGCGAACACACAGCGCTACAGCGAACACCGAGCGCTACAGTGAACACACAGCAGCGCTACAGCGAACAGACAGCGCTACAGCGAACACACCGCTAAAACGAACACAGCGTTACAGCGAACAGACAGCGCTACAGCGAACACACAGCGCTACAGAGAACGCACAGCGCTACAGCGAACACACAGCGCTACAGCGAAAACACAGCGCTACAGCGAAAACACAGCGCTACAGCGAACACACAGTGCTACAGCGAACACACAGCACTACAGCCAACACAAAGCGCTACACCGCTAAAACGAACACAGCGTTACAGCGAACAGACAGCGCTACAGCGAACACACAGCGCTACAGAGAACGCACAGCGCTACAGCGAACACACAGCGCTACAGCGAAAACACAGCGCTACAGCGAACACACAGCACTACAGCGAACACACAGCACTACAGCGAACACACAGCGTTACAGCGAACGCACAGCGCTACAGCGAACACACAGCGCTACAGCGAACACACAGCGCTACAGCGAACACACAGCGTTACAGCGAACACACAGCGCTACAGCGAACACACAGCGCTACAGCGAACACACAGCGCTACAGCGAACACAGCGTTACAGTGAACACACAGCGCTACAGCGAACACACAGCGCTACAGCGAACACACAGCTATACAGCGAACACACAGCACTACAGCGAACACACAACACTACAGCGAACACACAGCGCTACAGCGAACACACAGCGCTACAGCGAACACACAGCTATACAGCGAACACACAGCACTACAGCGAACACACAACACTACAGTGAACACACAGCGCTACAGCGAACACACAGCGCTACAGCGAACACACAGCGCTACAGCGCTACAGGGAACACACAGCGTTACAGCGAACACACAGCGCTACAGCGAACACCGAGCGCTACAGTGAACACACAGCAGCGCTACAGCGAACAGACAGCGCTACAGCGAACACAGCGTTACAGTGAACACACAGCGCTACAGCGAACACACAGCGCTACAGCGAACACACAGCTATACAGCGAACACACAGCACTACAGCGAACACACAACACTACAGCGAACACACAGCGCTACAGCGAACACACAGCGCTACAGCGAACACACAGCGCTACAGCGCTACAGGGAACACACAGCGTTACAGCGAACACACAGCGCTACAGCGAACACCGAGCGCTACAGTGAACACACAGCAGCGCTACAGCGAACAGACAGCGCTACAGCGAAAACAGCGCTACAGCGAACACACAGCAGCGCTACAGCGAACACACAGCGCTACAGCGAACACAGCGCTATACAGCGAACACACAGCGCTACAGCGAACACACAGCGCTACAGCGAACACACAGCGCTACAGCGGACACACATCTCTACAGCGAACACACAGCACTACAGCGAACACACAGCGCTACAGTGAACACACAGCACTACAGCGAACACACAGCGCTACAGCGAACACACAGCGCTACAGCGAACACACAGCGCCATACAGCGAACACACAGCGCTACAGCGAACACACAGCGCTACAGCGAACACACAGCACTACAGCGCTACAGCGAACACACAGCGCAACAGCGAGCACACAGCGCTACAGTGCTACAGCGAACACACAGCGCTACAGCGAACACACAGCGCTACAGCGAACACACAGCGCCATACAGCGAACACACAGCGCTACAGCGAACACACAGCGCCATACAGCGAACACACAGCGCTACAGCGAACACACAGCGCCATACAGCGAACACACAGCGCTACAGAGAACACACAGCGCTACAGCGAACACACAGCGCTACAGCGAACACACAGCGCCATACAGCGAACACACAGCGCTACAGCGAACACACAGCGCCATACAGCGAACACACAGCGCTACAGAGAACACACAGCGCTACAGCGAACACACAGCGCTACAGCGAACACACAGCGCTATACAGCAAACACACAGCGGACACACAGCGCTACACCGAACACACAGCGCTACAGCGAACACACAGCGCTACAGAGCACGTTTCCTCACTAACTTGAAAAATACGTTTTCAGTGGTGTATAAAGACCTTACTTAATGAACCGTTATATTTGTATTAGCTTAGAATGAGCAGTTTCTGTCTACACACACCACGGGTTCCCTTACAAATTCCCTTATAAATCTTACCCAGGTATACTGTATGTGCTATTTTCCAATTTCTTTTTTTGCTTGGCTGATAAGTGGGGGGCCGACTAAGAACTCCAGGAGAGACGCGCTCAAATCTGTAATCAGAGTAAAGTTATTCCTGCTGCAGAGGTTAGTTGAGTGTGAGTGTGTGTGTGTGTGTGTTGGAGTGGCAGAGGTTAGTTGAGTGTGTTTGTGTGTGTGTGATGATGATGATGATGACAGAGGTTAGTTAAGTTTGTGTGTGTGAAGCATTGGAAGAGAGATACAGCTCTCTAAGATCTATGTGGACATAATAAAATATATATATTGTGATTCTTACCTACAAGGGATCTGTGGAAAAGACTAATACCACTGTAGTTAGGAATCAAAACTGGTTGTCCATGGAGTGCTGTAAACTTTATCATTGCAATAAATCAATGGCTAAAATGTCTCTGTGCACATGTCCTGTCACCGAACCCAGTCCAGGGCTGTGCTGATGATGTGGACGTCGCATCCCGAGATGAAGGCGTGATTAAAACATGCTGTCATGCACTGACAGATTCCTGACATGGTCTGGCCTACAAGTAAAGCACAGTAAATGTGCAGGTTTCTATGAGAGGAGGAGCGGTGGCAACTGTTGGTATAGATCTAAGGCTGACCACCCCCCGATTTTACCATCTTAGACCAGCCACTCACAGTGTACACTAGACATGATGAGACCTACAACTATCTGGGTCACAAGTTTAACATCGCTGGAGAATGGAGTCTGCAAGTGACTGACATGGCACTTCAGTTTATGACCAGACCGGATCTCATTGATGCATCACTCTAAAAATGCAAGCAATAAGAGACATAGCGTTTTCTAAAACTCAACATCTTTTTGCAAATGTCCATATTCCACAAAAAGTATTGTGTGAAATGGACAACACAACCGTAAGCGTGGTTAGGAAATGGCTTTGTCTCAACACACATATTCCACAAGATTTTTTATCTTTCAGAAAAGACAGGACGGGGGGATACAAAAAGTATTCTCGTCGCTTGATAAACTTAAGATTGAGCCACTGTAGTCACTTGGACTATTTTAACGATGTCTTTAATAACTTTTCGGGGAACAAGTTTCAATCCCTTAGAAGCCTATGGAGGAGTGATCCAGCTCTCAGATTTAATCACAAATATCTTAATTCGTGTTTTGAAGATGAACGAAGGACGACATGAGGGAGAGTAAATACTGACAGAACTTAAATTTTTGGGTGAACTATCCCTATAAATGACCTATGCTGGAGAAACTGAAGTGGACCTCTCACTATCGCCCTGTATTGGTCTCTGATGCAGTCGTAGAGACTCGTGGAAGCCAGGCTGCACCATAACAACACTGTTCACCTGCTCCATCAAGGCAGACTCTCGTTTATTCACAGAGCCCAAA
>NW_027508715.1:57500-137500 GCF_051911475.1 Siphateles boraxobius | reverse complement strand
ACTTTCCAACACGGCTCATTACACGTCTATGAAATATCTAGCTAATTTTACCTGGGAAATACGGGACTCTTTTGCCGTTGATCTTATAAGCCACGCCCACTTTAATTTCATCCAAAACATCAAGGATGTCCAGTTTAGTCAAAGCAATGCTGAAGAAAGGCAGAGAACAACCATTGCTAAATCACTGAAATGCTTTATTGATTTGTTTTTAGCACATTTTATGCAAAATCCCTGTTTATTTCTGGATCTCTCACTGGTCTCCACAAGGTCATGTGACATCAAAGTGGCGTGCTAACTGTGTCTTGTTACATACTATATCTCAAAATAGTATTCAGGATAGTTCAGTATGTTAGCGAATACACTCACACACAGGACTGCGAAACTCACCCAGTGAATCCGTTGATCATGTGAGCGTATTTGAGAATAACCAAGTCCAGCCAACCACAGCGTCTCTTTCTGCCTGTGGTCACGCCCACCTCGTGACCTCGTGTCTGCAGAAGCTCCCCGACGGCCTGAATCACAAACACAGGTCAGAGGTCATGCAGAGGTCATCACAAATCAGATCTCAGGTGTTGCTGAAGTCAGATGTTAATGTAGGAGAAACATTTCAGACAAAGTTGATACTAAGTCACATTAATGAACTCAAAATGGAGAATTCTTTTTTTTAATGAAATATTTCAGAATAAAATTCATGTTCCTCATAATCTTGAATCAGATTAACTTCCTCTTGCAGCATCTCTTCTCTGATGATGTGGGCGGGGCTATAACCTGTCAGTCACATGAGATCAGCCAATAGCAAAACCACAACCATCCAATCAATAGAGGGAATGCATTGACGTCAGTTTCCCGCCGGACTGAGTGTCAGAAGAGCTGCTGTGTGACTGGGTTTAATTGGGTAAACTGTGAAAACACGAGTAAAACAAACGATTATCAGTTTAAACTAAAGCTTGGACTCGATACAGTGTTCCTTACAACTCACCAAAGATCCAGTGATCCATGGATATTAACATGCAGCAGGAATCATATTTCCAGACATTTAAATGAGCCTGATTTCAACGCCGGAGAAATAAATAAAGCAAATTTGCGAGTGAACGCTTCATAAAACACAATATGGGTCTAAATCCATCCCGAGTTTATTTAAAAACATCCAATTATGCAGAATAATATACTGTGGTAAATATTTAATTTACGAGTTGTCAATACAATATAAAACAATACATTATATTTGGTATGATTTTAACACTAAATTCAGCATATGGACACAAAATGAAAACTGCAAATCCAGCGTTCTCTGCCTGGATCCGGTTGTTTCTGTGAAATAACGATCCGTTTGTTTCTTTTCTGTAGCTTTCGGGAGTCCGTAAAAATATATCTCAGATTTCTTGTCAAATTTATACAGTCAATCTCAAAGCTCTTTCCCGTTTTAGATGTGTTTTGTGTGTTTTTCGCAACTTTCATGACGAAAACAAATGCTCACTGTGTGTAACCGCAGTCACTCCGGCCGACGGTGACGTCACACACACACACATAACCTCTATTGATTGGCAAGCATCATGTGCAACATATTCCCTCTCTTACAGGTGATTACCAGCTTAGAGTTTAACAAATGTAGAATTCCTGTGAAATGAATGATAAAAATAAAAACAACCTTTACCAAAATAAATTAATAGTGGTGTAAGTAACCATATATCATGTCACAATATATCGCAATACAAAAATGCAACAATATGTTTCGTGGATACAGTGACAATATTGTGTATAGTTCACCCAAAATAAAAATTTCTGTGTGAGAAAAAAGGTTTTAGTGTGAGTACTACATTAAACTACTATATATAATGTTGAATATAATGTATAATAATGCAATGGGGGAATATGTGTGTGTCCTGATAATGTCAAAAATGTCACCAGTAAAAAGTGACCTATATTATTTTTAATATATCTAGTCAGTGACAGCGTGCAAGCATAAAATAATTCTGTATTTTCAGCTTCAGAATCATGAATATGTTTATTCTGGTGTCTCTATTGGGTTTCCAGCATCAAGTCCAAGAATAGTCATTTACACACACATGTAATGCAAAATTTGCATTTTAATCAACAGTAAATGTTTTGTTAATATTTTACCATATGTCTCTGATCATCGCATTGTGAGTTCAGTATCGTGATATGTATCAAATCGTGACATGAAGGTATCATTACACCCCTAGAATTTAATCAAATGTAAAACAACACAGCATAGTCTTCGCTGTATAAATTAAATATAGATTAATAAGAGCAGTGAGTGATTCTCTTTGTCTTTTGTTTTTTGTTTATCATTAATGACAGGTTTATAGATGAGGTTTATTAGGCTGCTGTCACTTTAAGACCGAATGCACAGATCCAATATACTGATACACACGCTTTAAAACTTTTTTCCCAATTGTTTATGTTTACTTAAGACATAACCAATATTGTTTGAGCGAATACTCACCAAGCCGGGCATTTTGACATATCGTGAGCTCAAAGTTCACTTCGCTATTCCCCACTGATAAAATAGCATTTGTTAACTATAATAACAAGTTTCCAGTTTCAGTGCGATTCTTACATTGAGCTGTTCTGTGGGAAAGGCTCCTATCCCGACTCTAGTGGTGTAGGCCTTTGATACTCCATACACATCCCCGATGTTAGCGGGAGGAATGCCGAGGCCGGTGCACACGCCACCCACGGTGCAGTTGGACGATGTCACGAATGGGTACGTCCCTGGAAGGAAGGCAAACAACCATTTAAAGAAGACCTATTTTACTCTCTTTCCCATGTTCATGAACAATGAACACGTCACAATATTCCTCATTTAAAATAATTATTACGCAGAATAAAGGGGCGGGGCGTGTTTGACTTAGTTAGTAGTAGGGGTTGCCCAGACTAGTCGACTTTAATGCTCTGCCATGACGCTTTAAGCTTGACGGGACTACTCGCTGGTCATGGCCTATAGGGGGCGTAACAGGATAAGACATCTTTGAAGTCCACTTTTACGCTCCGTTTCCAACAGGTAAAATGACCATAGATATTATAAACACTAGATGTCGCCTTGGCTACGGCAGTTCATTGGAACGAATGCGTCAATAGAGCCGCCATCTTGAAACAGGGGACCCCCTCATCAGCGTCAATGTAGGAAAAGGTCTAACTGAAATAAAATCACCATAAATCGTCATGAATGCGATTTTCTAGTTGTTTTGGTTCGTTCCAACGGTCAGACATGTATTTATTATAGAGTCCAGAGAAATTTTTAAAAAATTACAAAATTTCACAATCTTGTGAAATGTAGTCACTCTTGCTGTCTGGTTTTTAGATTTTGTTCGTGTAAACATCCATACGCAGCACAAAAGTCCGGCATCATCCATGAATTCAGCGTTACCCAGCTACTTCCTATGACAAGACTCCTGTTCCAAGATGGCGGCGGTTTTGACGCATGCTTAGAACCCCAAGGCGTCATCTAGTGTTTATATCTATGTAAAATGACAAATAAATGCACACTCAGAGAGCACCCAGCAAGATATGTATGATTATACCATCTGGATGCTACAAAATTTATCGTAAAAAAAATGCATGTTTTGCACAGCTTATTGTACAAGTAATTTAATCGCCGTCCTAAACGCACACACATTGTAACGCACATCACGCGCACACAGAAACAGTAGCGTAGAAATGTACTGTTCTGAGACTTATCAATAAAATAGCTAAGAAACTGAAAAGTTATATCATATATTTCTTAGTAGCTAAACCCCACAGCTTCAATATTATTAGAGAGACGCTCCCACGTAGAATTACTTCACATGCAATTGTTCGCTCTACGCAGTCCTATAACTGTAATCTGCTACTTTATCTGTATCTGATTCAGAACAAGTACAAATCTGTGAGAAACCCTAGTGTAAAGAAAGTATACTTTATTGTATTTGAAATATATATTCCCTTTTTCAATAGTACATAGCAAATATATTAACAAAAATTTTACTATCTTTAAATATATTAAAAATATATTAGCATCATGCTTATACCTATTTTCACAATACAACTTTTAACACACTTTAAAATAATTGTACTTTATTCTATTTTCTAAAAATAAAAAATAAAAAACACATACTTGAAGTGCAAATTCAGTTTATTTTTTTAAAAGTGTATTTATTTGCACTTATTTATAAATATATTTTAGGTATATTTTAACTGTGTGCTGGAAATTATCATTGTAACAATGCATTGAAAGTATACTTTCAAAATAAGTTTCAAAATAAAGTTATTTATCTAATAATGTACATTTGTTATTGAAGACAAATTATGCAATTTGTAGTATTTAGAATAAGCCGAAGGTATTAATGAGCCTATAGTATATATTTTTTTAAATATATAAATACACTAATGGTATATTGCTTGTTTGTTTTGAAGACACTCATAATGAATATGTAATGTACTTGTAACACAAATAAAGTACACTTTAATATCACTAATCAAGCATGTAATTAGTCCCTACACAGGCATCTATTTAAAGTACACTAAATACACTTAAAGTTATGCTTTACTACAATTTAATTACAACTAAAATATACTTAGTACAAAATTAGTTGTTTCAAAATAGCACACTTCAAGTTAACTAATCATTAACACACTTGAAGTATACTGACAATCAGTCTGGCTGCAAGTATACTTAGCTTTTTTCTTTTCCACCAGGGAATATAACGACCCAAAGACAACATGACTGATTAAATAAGCTGTAACGCAAGAGCAATAGCCGTGTGGGCAGTGCTGTGTCACAAGGCAACCCGCGTTCAGTCTCAGCTCGAAGTTCAGGCTTATTTGTTATTTGTTGACACATTAATGACGCCATCAGCGACTCAACTTAAATCACATAAATGTCGACCCCTAGTTAGTAGTGTGTTGAAACTGACTGGCGGTTATGGGAAGGGGCGGGACATTTCCCAAACACACTCAAAGCGCTCGACCAATCACAACACTGCTCCAGCCGACCAATCAGAGCACAGTGTGCTTTCCAGAAGGCGGGGCTTTATAGAGACAGGAAGTAAACAGAGCGTAACTGACAGACTGGGAAGAGAGGAGCCGCAACAATGGAGAATATGAGGAAAATGATCAACATTCAAGCAGGAAAATCTGTTCTAGTCATGGGCGTCAGAAGTGTGTGTGTCTCCCCCAGAAAAATGTTACTGAAGTAAATGCCATTTCATCTATTCTGCTGCCTTTTAATTAAACAAGTAAACTAAACTCCGCTTCACGTCGTGCATTAAATGCACAGCTATCCGTGGATTATCCGCCGATGATAACATGGTCATTTGCCAGCATTGACAACTTAAAGCTGTTATTGATGTTTGCAACGCAATATTTGTCTAGAAGGATACAACGGGAGGTAATTTTCGTCAGTTGCGGCTCGTTGAGAAAAATAATGATTCAGTGGAAATGGTGTTTAATTTATTAGGGCAGTGGAATGGATTTGACTGACGGCGCTCTGGAAAGTGAACAGATGCGCTGAATTAGAGACTGTAAAAGTGAGTGGGTCAAATATCAGTGGTCTTAAAAAGTGGGCGGGTCTTGTCCCACACATATACAATGGTTCCGACACCCATGGTTCTAGTAGAGAATAAAAACAGCATCAAGACTTAGTAAATGGGCGTAATAGGTCCTCTTTAAAGGGGTCATGACATGAGAAACCAAAATCTTTTGGTATATAAGATGTCTTTGTACCATTAAAACTTCCTGCAAGTTTCATAGCTTAAAGGGTAAGTTCGGCGTTTTACAAGTAAAGCCCTGTTTTAAGATCGTTTCTGATTAAATCGAACGGTTAAGATTAAAATTTGGACACATGCTGCTGTCCCGAGAATTTTAGGTTTTTGTGTTAGCACCCTCCCACCTATACAATGGTTTCATAGGGGCACTGGAACAATCATTCATATAAACGCATTAAACTTTAGTTTACAAAGACGTGAAACTCACCGAGTGGTCTGGGGTGTTCACTGATATGCTCACACAAAAATCGCTGCAAAAGATGCTTTCCAACAGGTTTTTTACCATTCGTTGTAAAACTGTGGACCTATTTTTCCAAACGCCTCACAACCGGACATTCTTCCATTGAGAGCTTGAATAATAGACACTCCAGCCCAGTTGGTGGCGATAATGCACCTTTGCCAATGTTTGGATAGCGTAGCCTACGACTGCATAACCGGCATAACTACAGAAAGAACACAAACAACCCCATTTCCGTCTCCGGCGGCGGAGTAATACCGTACCGTACCGCACAGAACATTTGCTAACACAAAAACCTAAAATTCTCGGGACAGCAGCATGTGTCCAAATTTCAATCTCAACCGTTCGATTTCATCAGAAACGATCTTAAAACAGGGCTTTACTTGTAAAACGGGGGAACTTACCCTTTAAGACGTCCTCCCCATTATAAACAAACAATTTATTTAATCAAGCTCAAAATACAGCTCGTTGTGGATCCACGGTACGAAGTGACGTACCAGTCGTTTGCATTTGACCGCCTCAAGCGCAAGACGACTACGCCTCATTTCGCATCATTGCATCGTTGTCGCGCACGCGTGTTCAGTCGACGTGCAGCGAGTGGGTCTGTTTACAAGAAGACATCGACGCCACGCAGAAGTGCTGGTCCTGGCTGTGGACAAACAACATGTTTGAATACGCTGCGGAAAGATCCAGACGTCAAGGGAAAATGGATGCAGCTTATTTTCTAAAAATCTAAAATCTGAAATCTAAGAGCTGGATCACTCCTCCATAGGCTTACACTTGTTCCCTGAAAAGTTATTACAGACATCGTTAAAATAGTCTAAGTGACTACAGTGGCTCAATCTTAAGTTTATCAAGCGACGAGAATACTTTTTGTGCGCAAAAACAAACAAAAATAACGACTTTATTCATTTCCTTCTCTGTGGGCCTCGAGTCAGTTAGCGTAGTGGGATAGCGTAGAGCTACGTCACACGGAGGCTCACTATTGGCCGACGCTGGTCATGTGTGTGATGCGTGTGACGTACAACACAGAAGCGCTGCGCTGTTACACTAGTGAACTGACTCGAGGCCCAAAGAGAAGGAAATTAATAAAGTCGTTATTTTTGTTTGTTTTTGCGCACAAAAAGTATTCTCGTCGCTTGATAAACTTAAGATTGAGCCACTGTAGTCACTTGGACTATTTTAACGATGTCTTTAATAACTTTTCAGGGAACATGTTTCAATCCCCGAAGAAGCCTATGGAGGAGTGATCCAGCTCTCAGATTTAATCAAAAATATCTTAATTCGTGTTCTGAAGATGAACGAAGGTCTTATGGGGTTGAACAACATGAGGGAGAGTAAATACTGACAGAACTTACATTTTTGGGTGAACTATCCCTTTAAAACTATTCTGGGCCCAACGACACCACAAACTGTAAGTAATATATTTAATCTTAAAACTACTTTTTTTTATGCATAAGGACTGACGTTAGCCAATTATAACAGTGGGCGTTAACACTGAACTCTTAAAGGGGAAACACCCCCAAAACAGACTGTTTGAATCAGAGGATGAGAAACACGGTGGGAAAAGGTCATAAATCCCTTAATTTTAAAAGGTTTTTGTCCAAAAAACTATAGTAATACTATAATTGCACCTAAGGGAACATAATAAAACAAAAAACAAAAACCATGTCATGACCCCTTTCCCAAGTCCCGAACACATGTTCTTACCAAAGTCAATGTCAAGGAGAGCAGCGTTCGCCCCCTCCACCAGGATTTTCTTCGGGGGTCCGTGAATGGCATCATACATGAAATAGACCCCGTCTCTGACCAGAGGTCGGATCCTCTCGGCGTAGTCCTGTAAGAGAGAGAGCGGATCAGAGCCGCGTAACACACACCGCGAGCGTCTCCGGTTTAACTGACCTTTAGCTTCTTCAGCTCGCTCTCAGCGTCCACTTTAAGGGTGGGATACATGGACTGATACTGCAGCACGAGGTTCTTCACCCTTCAGGAGGACAGAACAGTTCAGACGATCGCGGATCACTGATATCGCCCGCATTAGAAACATCATTTACCTCGTAGAAAACTCGCTGAAATCTGCCATCAGGTCACAGATGCGAAGCCCGGTGCGAGACGCTTTACAGGCGTACGTGGGTCCGATGCCTTTCTTAGTCGTTCCTATGCTGTGAACAAACATAAACACGGTTACAATCAGCAGAAACACTATAAAACAACAACAACAACTATTAAAAACTATGTTTTTAGAGGTCAGAATGTTCATCAACCATCAACTTATGTTTTATTTTATGTTTTTTTTTGCGTTTTTATACGTTTGTTGCACTTAGTATAAGAAAGCTTCACTATAAATACAATGTATCATCATTACTATTATTAATTAAACGCATTTGCAATATTTGCAACCCTGTTACCAAACTACAGTACTGAATACAGTGTAAAACCTTGATTTGTGTGATTTCGTTTTCTTCAAAAATTTTACAATAACTAAAGAAATACAGTTGATCTAGAAAGTAAAGTTCGTTGTACAAACTTTTATGTTGACTTGACGAAGACCATAAAATTATAAAGTTTAAGAAACTTCCCTCCTATGTTTTAGCATGTCGTTAGCATGTCTTAGTATGTGTCTAGCATTATTTTACATTTATTAGCATATATATGTTGGATTAACAAAGACTTGAATGTTTTATCAACTTCCCTAGCATGTTTTATCACGTCGCTAGCATGACTTAGTATGTGTCTAACATTATTTTACATTTGTTGGCATATTTGTAGCATGTTGCTAGTATGTTAAACACATTGTTAACATTAATTAGCATGCTACTAGCTTGTTTTAGTACATAGCTAGCATTAATTAATGTTAATTGGCATGCTAAATAATGCTACCAATGTTAGCAATAAAACATGTTAGCAATGTTCTAATTCATGCTAGCATGTGTTAAAACATCTTAGCAAAATGTTAAATCATGCTATCTATGTACTAAAACATCCTAGAATGCTAATTCATGCAAGTAACGTTAAAAATGCAAGCAAAATGCTTAATCATGCTAACAACATGTTAAAACATGCTAGCAACATGATAAAATATGCTAACAACATGCTAATTCATGCTAGTGAAATATACTTGGTGGATGAAGCTTTACTCTATTAGAGTTATTGTATAAATGTTTTGAATCCCTCGATGAAAGTCTATGGGATTTAACGTAGTTTTGATTTTCCAGCCAAGCCAACATAATAATAAAATGTACATTAAGTTATTAAAGCATATGTTTGTCAAGAAGCTGAGGTGAGACGGGCCAAAATCACAATTTTAAGGGAGGATTCGGACATTTGATTGAACTAAAATGACCTACTTGTGATACTAGGTTAATTTTATGATGGATAATAGTTTACTTTACATCACTACAAAAAAGTTTATTTATGGAAAGTGCCTTGAACAGAACGGTTGTTGGTCCATCAGCTCAAACCCATCAGCACAACTTACTTTTTTCCTTCCTGAGCTTGTCGCTGAACCTCCTGAAGTCCGTCCACGGCCTGATGAAAGTCAAATACTGACAGAAATACATGGAATCAGAAGATCCTTTTCCATTATATGTATTTTCCACCATCACAGTATTCAAAATATATATTAAAAAAACACTATTATTTATAGTTATAAATTATATTACCAATGTGAGCCCGATCTGAGATGACCAGTCTTTTTTCCCATCCTTTCAGCCCTTATCATGTAAGAAAAAAACAAATTATTCCTGTGTGTGAATAGAATAAAGCCATTAATAATGAATGGAACTGATCTAGTAAACAGGCTTTGTGTAAGTCTGGTCTGTTAACTGGCATTGTCTTGTAGCGGGACACGTTGCCAACATGAATTAGCGCAAATCACTAGCATGTTTTTACACATTGCTAGTATGATTTAACATGTTGCTAGCATTTTTTATAATGTTGCTAGCATGAATTAGCACATTACTAGCATGAATTAGCACATTAGTAGCATAAATTAGCATGTTGCTATAATGAATTAGCATATTGCTAGCATGACTAAGCATGTTGCTAGCATGTTTTAGTAGCAGGACAGTTTTTGCCATCGTTCCCCAATCATATTTTTTAACAATCATAATAACAGTCAAAATTCACCCTGTGAAAACCGCGTAATTGAATATTGTGTTTTAAAATTACTTTTTAAATTCGTTACTTTAAAATCTTTCTCTTTTGGTATCGACTTCAAATTTGGAACATTACTTAGTTAGACAAATGGCTTTGATTTTCTAGCAATTTTAGAGTCTATTTTATATAAAATATATATTTTTAGTTTAGTACATTGCTAGCATGAATTAGCATGTTTTAGCATGTTGCTGGCATGATTTATCATTTTGCTAGCATTAATTAACATGCTGGTAGCATGAATTAGCACATTACTATCATGAATTAGCATGCTGTTAATATGTTTAAGCACATTCCTGACATGTTTTAGCATGTTGCAAAGCATGAATTAGCAAATATCGTTAGCATGTTTTACACATTGTTACCATGATTTAACATGTTGCTAACATGTTTAGCACATTGCTAGCATGATCTAACATTTTGCTCGCATGTCTTAGCACATTGCTAGCATGAATTAGCATGTTGTTAACACGAATTAGCATACAACGCTAGCATGTTTTTACACATTACTAGTATTATTTAACATTTTGCTAGCATGAATTAGCATGCTGCTAACATGTTGTTACACATTGCTAGCATGATTTAACATTTTGCTTGCATGTCTTAGCACACTGCTAGCATTAATTAGTATGTTGTTATCATTGATTAAGCATGTTGCTACGAGTTTTAGTAGCGGGACACTTGTTTATTGCCATTTTTTAGCAATCATAATAAATTAGGTCATTCGAAAGCGTAAATTCACCCTGTGAAAACAGCTTTGAATTCAGTCATTGCGTTTCCATGGAAACGGTACTTTAAAATCTTTTTTGTGATATCGACTTCAAATTTGGAACATAACTTGTTTGGGCAAATATCTTTGATTTTTGAGCAATTTTAGAGTCTATTTTATATCAAATAAAAAATGTAGTACTGTCAAAATCGCGATTAATCGCATCTAACATAAAGTTTACTATTTCTGTGTGTGTGTGTGTGTGTGTGTATATACAGTAGTCAACATTTGAAGTGGATCAAAAATATTTAATGAACGGCTATTGTTCAAAACTCATGTATAACTTTGATGAAAGGTTTTGATCCACTTCAAATGTTGATTACTGTATATATATAGCCTATACACACACACACACACACACACACACACACATATATTTACAAACTTTTATGTTAGATGCGCTTAATCAAGATTAATGGCTATGACAAAAAACTTGAAGCTGCTTTCACTTCTGCAATAATCTGTGTCTCTCTTTTCTTTACCTTTTTTCTCATTCTTGTCAATCTCTTCGAATAATCCTGGAAGATGAATGACTACGCCATTCCCTGCGGATGAATACACACACGTCACCTTTACAGAAACTACACAGCTCACACTTCATCATCTCTGGAAATATCAGATTCCGTCAAATGCAGAGCAGCAGTTTAATCATCTTAAATACATTCTCACCGATGAATGATATGCATTTGGTGCTGATTATTCCACTGGGGAGAAGATGGAAATCATACTCTTTCTCATCCACCACTACTGTGTGTCCAGCGTTATTGCCTCCCTGTGGAGTGACAGAACAACATGCTATTAATGTCTTTGTGATCTTTTAACACATAAACTGACAACCACCATCATCACACAGAGCGAAAGAAGGAATCAAAGCTTTTTAGCTTTTACACAAGCTGAGATAAATATATAGAAGGTGCACAAAAAAAAACACTATCATTAAACACTCGTGACACTAAAATAATGCAATAAACAACATAAGATGGACATAAAAGACACACACACAAGAAGTCAAAACTGATCGGATCTGATAACCAAACTACCGGCAGAGTAATAAATATATAACTATATAGCTTATTGAATTACAAAAAAAAGCTGTAATACCGTGTTGGCTGAGATCGCCTACTATATTGTTACTTCAATTGATGTTTTTATTTCCCTTTTTTCTTTCTCTTATAATTTTGGATACTACTATTATGGATGTAATATCTGTTTCTCAAAATTAGTTTTTTCTTTCTTTCAGCCAATATACCCAATTGTTGAATGACTTTACTTAGATTTCAGGTACCATCCAAATGTAAGGAAATGTTATAATTACTGTAATTAAAACTTTAAAAAAATAAATTTAAAAAACTGGAAATAAAAACTAACCCTGGACATTAAAACTGATGACAAACAACTAATTAGTAACAGAATTATTAAAATAAAAAAAACATAAAATCTTAAATGTTACATGGGGAATTTTAGGAATGTCAGTTTACGGCTTTTCATTGTAATTTTTATTTCCAAAAACTGTTCCTGAATGAAATGTGGCCTAAATTAACTTTTTTTGCCACGCGTGGTGTCTTAAGAAAATATACCGGCCATAAATATACTTTTCTAACAGCCATGAAACTGTTTTTGCAGAAACAGGCAGTACAGACAGCTAAATTTTAGCAAGTGAAAATTCACAATTCTCTATTTCGATTTTGATACAACAGCTAAAACTACTAACTACAGTAATGTAAATTTAAAACATTATTAAAGACAAGTAATACAAGTAAGACAATTGCAAGCAAAAGCACAAATAAATACAATAAAACAAAAATACAAATTGAATAAGCAGTGCTTTTCAGGTAGATCTAATAGTAGTTTTCAGGTACAGAAATTTAATAAAGTAAGCAAATGTAAAAATAACACTGCATAGTCTTCACTGTATAAATTAAACATCCTTATTAATTAATACTAATTAAATATAAAAAAGTTATTCAGTGAAGAGCGGTGAGTGATTGTCTCTTAGTCGTTTGTTGCTTGATTAACATTATAATCACAGACAGCTGCAGGATTATTAGGCTACTGTCACTTTAAGAGCGAACGCACCGATCTAATATACTGATACACATGCGTTTACTTTCTCAACTGTTCACGTCCACTTAAGACATAATCGACTATGTTTACTAGGATACTCATTCTTTTTTACATAATATTGTGTGAATTTGTCCGCTCACGTGCAAAAAGACGTGAAAGAGAAATTATGATGAAAACAAGAGAGAAGCAACCAAATTTTAATAATTTTTTTTGTCAGATAAATACCTTAACCAAGTTTAGAGTTTTTGTCTTCGCTCATATTTACAAAATTTTAAATATATTAAATATTGTCTGATATTTCGATGGCTTAATCAAACTTCATTAAAAACAACATCACTTTCAGCCATATTGTATTAAAGAGACTTTTTACCGTAGGATTTTTACAGTTAAAAATACACAATAAAAAACTCTTAACTTAGTTAAGGTATTTATCTGACAAAATTATTTGGTAAAAAGGTATTTGGTACTGTATGCAGAAAAACAAACGGCATACCCTGACTACAACTTAACATTTGGTTGCTTCTCTCTAGTTTTTGCATGAGTTCATCATAATTTCTTTGTATGACAGACAACATAAGGTTGGAAATTTGGCATGCATTGCATTATTATCTGTTGCAGTCAACAGAAACTTAATCTGAGGAGCAAAACCTCATCAACAACTTAAAGGTTCTAGCTCCAAATTTACAATCGCGAGACCTGGAAATGCGACTCCAGGAGCTTCCAGACGGCCGGCTTGGCCTTTACTCGGACACACGCCTCAGTCTGATCCTCTATCCGGAGTCGTGCCCTTCTCACATGTCCAGGAACGCCGGGAATGTGACCAGAGTTCAGCGAAGGGCAGAGAGGAATTCTGGGACTGACATTCAGTGACTACAGACTCACAGCGGCACCAATGAAAGAAAGACTGGCATTGAACAGCCACGGATTCTTTCATTCTATATAATGCAATGGCAATTAAAATGCATGTGATTAATAATGATAATGAGTAGTGCAAAATAGACTCTGACACTTCCACTCATTTTCAGATTAGATTTAGATTAGGGTTTGTCAATGACCAGAATTTTTTTGTCAGAATTATTTCTGAATATGCAGTAACATCCATGAAATCACATGCATGATCCAAACTAAAGTCAAAACATTAAGTCTTAAGATTATCAACGTAAAGACACAAACAAGATATATGTATCACATCTCATGTTTATGAAAATACAACTGAACTGAGCATGACATGTATAGAAATGAGTAATGTCTTTTTTTTTCTGTCCAATAAACATATTTCTTATTTGTAGGCTATACATGCTCAGTTCAGTTGTAGGCTATATCTATAAACTTGAGATATGACATATTCAGCATATATTAAGTTAGAATATTGAATTTAACTAAAAAGCATGACAGTTTGCTATATTTATATTCTATATGAATTCATAATATTCCTGATAACTATATTAATTTGTTTATTACATATTAAAGTATTTTTAGCATCGTTATTTGTAGTGTTACCTATTCAATTTGCAATTTTTAATGAAATTATTGCTAATAACGACTTAAATGTTATTAAAAACCATATTGATTGTATACAAAATGTTACCGATAAAGTTGTCTGTGATTTATGCTTTAGATTTTCTTTTATTACCTGACACCTGCACACGACGTCGGACTCCGTGGCCAGTAAATCAACAACTTTGCCTTTGCCTTCATCTCCCCACTGCGCGCCCAGAACCACCGACACTTTGTTCCCCGAGTCGTTTCTCGCCCGTTTCAAGGCGCCCGTCGGCGGGTTCGAGTAGCTCTTGTGGTCGTTCCCTGACCAGCCCAGAGACATGATGACGAGTCCTGAGGAACCAGCGTAATGACAGCGTTCGTCCGCGCGCTCAGCCGCTCATAGACGAGGAGGTGTTCGATTCAGGGTTTTGTGGAGTCGACTCCGATCATCGACTCCCAATGTTGGAGTCGACTCCGATTCCCAACTCATAATGTTGGAGTCGACTCCGATTCCCAACTTTTTTTTTTGTATAATTTTTGTATAATTTTTATTTGAAAAAAATAAATACATGGACAAAAAAAAAAAAAAAAGATATTACAGTCCCAAATAAGTTGCCAGGATAACAAAAAACAAACACAAAAAAACAAAAAAACAATGCAATGCATTTACCTTAAGAGGACAAAAAGGATGAATATAGAGATACAGTTTTCAATGCTTTGGGATTAACAGAGCTCTGTATATTTTCCATGTATTTGTCTAGATCATCTTTGAATAGAGAAAAGAGACGTTTAGAGCCAGTACATTTTTTGCTTATGTATGTGAAATTTAGCTAGAAGAAAACACAAATTAATTATGTAATATTGTCCTGTTTTCTCTTTTGAGTAGTCAAACAAACCAAAAAGAAAAAAACAAACCAAAACAGAAAGAAAAGTCACTTACAAAATAAGACTGGATAAAAATCTGACCAGCATTTCTCTGTGTGGGTACATTGCCAAAACAAGTGAATGACATCTTCCTCAGGAGAGAGACAAAAACAGCAACTTTTGTTGGAAAATGTTGGTGTGGACTCCGATTCCCGACTCCTAATGTTGGTGTCGACTCCGATTCCCGACTCCTAATGTTGGTGTCGACTCCGATTCCTTGACTCCTAATGTTGATGTCGACTCCGATTCCCGACTCCTAATGTTGACTCCGATTCCCGACTCCTAATGTCGGAGTCGACTCCGATTCCCGACTCCTAATGTTGGTGTCGACTCCGATTCCCGACTCCTAATGTTGGTGTCGACTCCGATTCCCGACTCGTAATGTTGGTGTCGACTCCGATTCCCGACTCCTAATGTTGGTGTCGACTCCGATTCCCGACTCCTAATGTCGGTGTCGACTCCGATTCCCTAATCCTAATGTTGGTGTCGACTCCGATTCCCGACTCCTAATGTTGGTGTCGACTCCGATTCCCGACTCCTAATGTTGGTGTCGACTCCGATTCCCGACTCCTAATGTCGGTGTCGACTCCGATTCCTGACTCCTAATGTTGGTGTGGACTCCGATTCCCGACTCCTAATGTCGGTGTCGACTCCGATTCCCTAATCCTAATGTTGGTGTCGACTCCGATTCCCTAATCCTAATGTTGGTGTCGACTCCGATTCCCTAATCCTAATGTTGGTGTCGACTCCGATTCCCGACTCCTAATGTTGGTGTGGACTCCGATTCCCGACTCCTAATGTTGGTGTCGACTCCGATTCCCGACTCCTAATGTTGGTGTCGACTCCGATTCCCGACTCCTAATGTTGGTGTCGACTCCGATTCCCGACTCCTAATGTTGGTGTGGACTCCGATTCCCGACTCCTAATGTCGGTGTCGACTCCGATTCCCTAATCCTAATGTTGGTGTCGACTCCGATTCCCGACTCCTAATGTCGGTGTCGACTCCGATTCCCGACTCCTAATGTCGGTGTGGACTCCGATTCCCGACTCCTAATGTCGGTGTCGACTCCGATTCCCGACTCCTAATGTCGGTGTCGACTCCGATTCCCTAATCCTGATGTTGGTGTCGACTCCGATTCCCGACTCCTATTCCCGACTCCTAATGTCAGAGTCGACTCCGATTCCCGACTCCTAATGTCGGTGTCGACTCCGATTCCCGACTCCTAATGTCGGTGTCGACTCCGATTCCCGACTCCTAATGTTGGTGTCGACTCCGATTCCCGACTCCTAATGTTGATGTCGACTCCAATTCCCTAATCCTAATGTTGGTGTCGACTCCGATTCCCGACCCCTAATGTTGGTGTAGACTCCGATTCCCGACTCCTAATGTTGGTGTGGACTCCGATTCCCGACTCCTAATGTTGGTGTCGACTCCAATTCCCGACTCCTAATGTCAGAGTCGACTCCGATTCCCGACTCCTAATGTCGGTGTCGACTCCGATTCCCGACTCCTAATGTTGGTGTCGACTCCGATTCCCGACTCCTAATGTTGGTGTCGACTCCGATTCCCGACTCCTAATGTTGGTGTCGACTCCGATTCCCGACTCCTAATGTCGGTGTCGACTCCGATTCCCGACTCCTAATGTTGGTGTCGACTCCGATTCCCGACTCCTAATGTTGATGTCGACTCCAATTCCCTAATCCTAATGTTGGTGTCAACTCCGATTCCCGACCCCTAATGTTGGTGTAGACTCCGATTCCCGACTCCTAATGTTGGTGTGGACTCCGATTCCCGACTCCTAATGTTGGTGTCGACTCCAATTCCCGACTCCTAATGTCAGAGTCGACTCCGATTCCCGACTCCTAATGTCGGTGTCGACTCCGATTCCCGACTCCTAATGTTGGTGTCGACTCCGATTCCCGACTCCTAATGTTGATGTCGACTCCAATTCCCTAATCCTAATGTTGGTGTAGACTCCGATTCCCGACTCCTAATGTTGGTGTGGACTCCGATTCCCGACTCCTAATGTTGGTGTAGACTCCGATTCCCGACTCCTAATGTTGATGTCGACTCCAATTCCCGACTCCTAATGTTGGTGTCGACTCCGATTCCCGACTCCTAATGTCGGAGTCGACTCCGATTCCCGACTCCTAATGTCGATGTCGACTCCGATTCCCTAATCCTAATGTTGGTGTCGACTCCGATTCCAGGACTCCGAATGTTGGTGTCGACTCCGATTCCCGACTCCTAATGTTGGTGTCGACTCCGATTCCCGACTCCTAATGTTGATGTCGACTCCGATTCCCGACTCCTAATGTCGGTGTCGACTCCGATTCCCTAATCCTAATGTTGGTGTCGACTCCGATTCCCGACTCCTAATGTTGGTGTCGACTCCGATTCCCGACTCCTAATGTTGGTGTCGACTCCGATTCCCGACTCCTAATGTTGGTGTAGACTCCGATTCCCGACTCCTAATGTTGATGTCGACTCCAATTCCCGACTCCTAATGTTGGTGTCGACTCCGATTCCCGACTCCTAATGTTGGTGTCGACTCCGATTCCCGACTCCTAATGTTGATGTCAACTCCGATTCCCGACTCCTAATGTCGGTGTCGACTCCGATTCCCTAATCCTAATGTTGGTGTCGACTCCGATTCCCGACTCCTAATGTTGGTGTCGACTCCGATTCCCGACTCCTAATGTCGGAGTCGACTCCGATTCCCGACTCCTAATGTTGATGTCGACTCCGATTCCCGACTCCTAATGTCGGTGTCGACTCCGATTCCCTAATCCTAATGTTGGTGTCGACTCCGATTCCCGACTCCTAATGTTGGTGTCGACTCCGATTCCCGACTCCTAATGTCGGAATCGACTCCGATTCACGACTCCTAATGCTGGTGTCGACTCCGATTCCCCGACTCCTAATGTTGGTGTCGACTCCGATTCCCGACTCCTAATGTTGGTGTCGACTCCGATTCCAGGACTCCGAATGTTGGTGTCGACTCCGATTCCCGACTCCTAATGTTGGTGTCGACACCGATTCCCGACTCCTAATGTCGATGTCGACTCCGATTCCCTAATCCTAATGTTGGTGTCGACTCCGATTCCCGACTCCTAATGTTGATGTCGACTCCGATTCCCGACTCCTAATGTCGGTGTCGACTCCGATTCCCTAATCCTAATGTTGGTGTCGACTCCGATTCCCGACTCCTAATGTTGGTGTCGACTCCGATTCCCGACTCCTAATGTTGGTGTCGACTCCGATTCCCGACTCCTAATGTTGGTGTAGACTCCGATTCCCGACTCCTAATGTTGATGTCGACTCCAATTCCCGACTCCTAATGTTGGTGTCGACTCCGATTCCCGACTCCTAATGTTGGTGTCGACTCCGATTCCCGACTCCTAATGTTGATGTCAACTCCGATTCCCGACTCCTAATGTCGGTGTCGACTCCGATTCCCTAATCCTAATGTTGGTGTCGACTCCGATTCCCGACTCCTAATGTTGCTGTCGACTCCGATTCCCGACTCCTAATGTCGGAGTCGACTCCGATTCCCGACTCCTAATGTTGATGTCGACTCCGATTCCCGACTCCTAATGTCGGTGTCGACTCCGATTCCCTAATCCTAATGTTGGTGTCGACTCCGATTCCCGACTCCTAATGTTGGTGTCGACTCCGATTCCCGACTCCTAATGTCGGAATCGACTCCGATTCACGACTCCTAATGCTGGTGTCGACTCCGATTCCCGACTCCTAATGTTGGTGTCGACTCCGATTCCCGACTCCTAATGTTGGTGTCGACTCCGATTCCAGGACTCCGAATGTTGGTGTCGACTCCGATTCCCGACTCCTAATGTTGGTGTCGACACCGATTCCCGACTCCTAATGTCGATGTCGACTCCGATTCCCTAATCCTAATGTTGGTGTCGACTCCGATTCCCGACTCCTAATGTTGGTGTCGACTCCGATTCCCTAATCCTAATGTCGGTGTCGACTCCGATTCCCGACTCCTAATGTTGGTGTCGACTCCGATTCCCGACTCCTAATGTCGGTGTCGACTCCGATTCCCGACTCCTAATGTTGATGTCGACTCCGATTCCCGACTCCTAATGTTGATGTCGACTCCGATTCCCGACTCCTAATGTCGGAGTCGACTCCGATTCCCGACTCCTAATGTTGGTGTCGACTCCGATTCCCGACTCCTAATGTTGGAGTCGACGCCTCGACTCCATTTACTTTTAAAGTTTTTTTCAAATGCTTACACACATTTTCAAAACTTTGCCTCTTTTTTAAAAAAAACTTTACACACAAAATCCAAGAATTGCACACACAAAATGCAAAATGAAGTACCGCATTCAAAATATCACAAACACATCTCAAAATCAAACGTTTGTCTTACGTTGCAAACACCTTTGCCATGATATTATATTTTGGATATATCATATACACACAGCTATTCAAAACCTAAAGCTCTTCTTTCTTGAGCTTCTATGTACATTTCTGTACAAGATTGAAAGTAATTGGCAGAGAGATGTTGAAAAACTCACGGTAAACACAAAAGCAAGACTGAAACCAAACTTTATTTTTTCATTGAAAGCATTTGTGGTTGTGAATACAGTATTACACAGTCCGAAAAACCTATAACTCGACCTTTGGCCAATTAACGCCTATTCTAAAGTCATGATTGGTTGGTGTTCAGTAAAGCAATGTGTGTTTGCACATGTGAGGAGTATGTGTGTGTTTATGTGTGTGTGTGAATTACTGTGGTGTTTAGTAACACTTTAGAATAAGTTTCCTTTGTTAATGAATAACTACTTAATAGTAACTACTATTAACTAACAAGAAACTTTGATTAATGATTTTGTAAGTAATAGCACACAGGTGAAAGTGGTAGTTTACTATTAACTTATCAATTACTACTATTTTTGTAATGCTTTTATAAAGTTTATAAACTTTATAAAGTTTTATAATTCATGCAAAACTAATCAATAACTAATGCAGGACAAATGACTAGCACTACATTAACATGTCTGCTACTGTAAACTAATACACAAGGTTGTTTACATTATCAATATGTAATAGCATAGCAGACTTATGATTTGAGAAAGCTGTCAATAATTAGCCTATGGTGTCTCCTAGAGAATTATTTATCAACTGAATAATTTTAAAGAAATGGATTTTTAAATGCAGTTGTCGGGACCTTACTTGTCCTGTGGCCAATTTTCCGGCATTCCTCTGGGCTAGCATTGAATCACTAGAGTCATGGTGACTACTGGAACATATTGAGTCATCAGCCACCCAAATACCATATACAGTCATAGAAGCTCAAGAAGAGCATTAGGTTTTGAATAACTGTGTGCAGCGATAGGTTTCAGAAATTGTGTGACGAGTTAGGATTTTGTGTGTAAGCAGTTGAAAAAAAAACCCTAATCAAAATAGGGCCAGGAATAAAATAAAATAAACTTGTTTCCTACTCCATTACTGGATGGAACATTCTGATCCACACAAATCAGTTTTTTAATAGCAGTAAAAACTCTTTTAATGTAGTCGCGATGTTATAGCTATTCATAGATTGTGTCATGTTTATCAAAATAAAACTGATATAAAAATAACGTAGACCCCACTTTATTGATAGTAGTAGGCTATAGACTTATGTTGAAATTTATTCTTGTACAAACAGATGCTGTATTAAGCAGTACATAAAGCATTTAATGAAAAGTCTGTGTATTTAACAAATATTGCGTCACTACGGGAAGCAGAAAGTGTCCGATGTCAAACCATGGACTTTAAAAAAAATAACACGAACACACCTCGAGTCTTAAAAAAATACAGAATCGATACTAGTCGATTGCTATCCTGGAGTCGATTCCGACACAAAGGCTTTTGAGAGTCGAGGAATCGAATCTTTTGGAGTCGACTCCCTATCACTGCGCGGAATGGGCGGGTTGAAGAGACAGAGCTCGGGCGGGACGAAACGGCTTGGAACTTGTTAGGTAGTAATAATACTTCTCACATGATGTTCTCACATCCACTGCTGATTTTCAATTCAACATCTAGTAAAGTTTTCCTACGTCATAACTCGGTGTAAATTGTCCAGATCGCTGCAGAGTCGGGTCCCGTCATGTGACACATGTTACTTTTCTCACCGCTGTTTAGAATAAACCAATCGCATTCGATGATGATTACTGGACAGAGATTCGATACTGCGTCCCAATTCGCACACTATCCGTCCTAAATAGTATTGGAAATTAGAATCAATGTCCCAAATCGTAGTATGATGAAATGAGTATGGCCTATTCCAAAGATGGTCTAATTTTTCCGCTTAGAATACGAAGTGCTCCTAACGACTAGAAGAGATTCGATTTGAACTACAAACACGAATAAAAAGTGTTAGAAAACTACAAACATGGCAGATGCGCGAGTCCGGCAGATAGAGATGGGTAGCTTTTTTGTATGCTAGTAACCAATCCTTGGAGTTCATAGATTTAATTATACAAATGAAATTATATAATTATACAATGTAGGCATGCATATGTCTCTAATAAGATATTAAAAAGCAACCCAAAGAGGATTCGCGTATCTGATCCACAGAGCGCCCTCTGAAGAAAGCGCATGCGCAGTCGACGTGCTTTTCCTGCGTTACGAAGCCACTACAATTAACTATTGATCGGTTTCTTTTAACTTTAGCTTGAGCATGTGATAGGACATCAGCTGACAATGCTGATTTTATGCAAGTAACCACATCATGTGCTCTGACAGATACCACTGAAAATGATATCTACAGGCTTGTTCGACTTGAACCGGCGCTGCACAGACCGATCGGTTGATGACATCAAAGTACCGCGAGAGCGATTAGAGAGCAGACGGCTCCTTATGCTTTTGAATCGCTCTCGCGGTACTTTGATGTCATCAACCGATCGGTCTGTGCAACGCTGGTTCAAGTCGAACAAGCCTTGTGTCTTGGTGTGCTTCATCACAACACGTCCAATGACGATCACGTGTTAGGAGAGTGGGCGGAGCTTCACTGCGGTATGACATTTCAGGGATACGATAATAAAACACTTGTAAACCAATGTAAATTTTATCTGTAGTAATTCTGTAAACAGAAATAGAAGAGTTGAGAGAGCGTCATCTGTCTTTCAATCATTTTGTGTGTTCTTAACTGCTGGGTTTTGATTGGCTGACATATCTTTGGGGGCGGGGCTTGTACAGCGTGTGAGTGATCATGGGGGAAAATAGGCTACATCATCTTTCATTTAAATTTGAATGCATTTCAAATGGCAACAAATGTGAGCTTGAGTGTCAAATCCATGACCGATTTTGCATTTTTATTTATAATTTAGATATTTTCTCATACATGAAATGCATCCTGACATCAATATGAAAGTCACACTCAAAAAGATACTAAATAGTCCAGCTCAACCACTGCAAGCGGAAAATATAATCTTATCACTTCTGCTGAGATATATTAGCCTATTACATAAATATTTTAGAATTGATATAAGAATGAACTAATACTTTATGCCAAACATCTTCATAACATATAAAGGTTACATTCAGAGCAATATTAATAGTGAACAGAAATTTATCTTAAAGGTTTCAGAAACACTGGGTTCATTTTTTCTCTCTCCTCCAAATGATCTGGTGTGTAAACAAAGTTTTTTGGGAGTATCATAAATGCATCTTACAGTGTGCAAATGTTTAAAATAGTTTGGTCAAATCTAAAGATTTAGCATTTAAAAACACTTCGGGCCAAACTCTAATACACAGTGTACAATGTGTATTCCTTTAAAGTACGCCGTAGGTTGTTCCTGGAGCCAGCCGATGCGCCGGGAGAGCGGGATCACGGCGGGAACACGCTCAACTCTTCCTTCTCCCTTTTGTTCTCCTTTTCCTGGAGCTTCCTGAAACGTGTGGAGGAAATAAAAAATAGGTTTAAACGTCGAGCGGCAACATTTGGTCTGAAATGCAAAGAAAATCAGTAGGGCTGCACAATATATCGCAAATGTATCGCGATATGCATATCGCAACAGCTTTCAATAACTGGGGTCATGAACTAAAGACAAAGAGAAAATCACTCACTGCTCTCGGCTGCATAACTTTAGTAGCTTTAATAAGAATCAGGGCCGGCGCTGTGGTGGGGCATTCGAGGGCCGTGCCCCCCTAGCGGTCATTGATGCCCCTCCTACCACAGGCCATGGCGTAGCCCAATATAATAGGCTATCCCTTTTAGTTCTTTTTTTAATATTAAATAGTGGCATAACTTTGCTTTGAAAAGTGGCTGGGACAGCAATCGATTTAAATAGTAAATTGTGTTTAATTTGTCGTTTAACGAGATCTAATATGTGTTGTTGGTGAGAATTTGTACGTGAAGAAATATATAGATCCGATCCGACGACATTTTGTTTGTATTTCAATGGTCCAGTGGTAGCACTTTTGCCAAGCGTGTCAGAGGTTCTGGGTTCTAATCCCCACTCGTATAGTTTTTTTTTCCTCATTAAAACCGATTATGTTTTTCAGTGGTTGTATATCAAACAGGGTTTGTGTGCATTTTACTTGTGATATCACCGGAACGAATAGAGAGTCTCCGCACAAGCCACAAGAGAACACTGTCTGTATCCACACAATCGCAGCGGCAACGAGCACTTTGATCACTTGATTTCAAAAACAACACATTTCAGCGTGCTAGATCGCCTCTTATTTAACAAACCAACGAAATGAATGCTCTGCTAGTTAACTGGAGATGTTATATTATTTGTAGGCTAGCTCAGATTTCTGATTTCTTAAAAAATAAAATAATAACTTAGGGGGCAAAATATTTTTTAGTGATTATGTGAATTACACTGCGCAATCCAAAGTAAGAAGGGTTGGCTCTCAGTCTCCACAGTAGGCCTACATAAAATATTCATTTTATTCGCATTTATGAGGAAAAAACAATGTTACGGACGTGTTCTCCGTTACAGACCTGAGCGCTCTGAAAGCGCCACTAAAAGATGCTTTAAAACTTTCACAGAGACATCAAACAGAAAGCACGAAACCTTTCTTTAACCTGAATTTCGTTTTGTATTAATTGTATCTTTATTTTAATCAATGTTTCATCAACCACTTGCCTGGATTTAATAAATAAGAAGTAAATAGCAGACTATAGATAAGAAACGGAGACGTCGGCGCGTGAGCTCGTCTCATAGCCTAAATGAACCGAAACTCGGCGTATAAGGTAGCCTACTTGCCTCACAGACATGTCTACTTTTACACAGAATAATCCATAACGAAAGAAAACAGACTACAGACTGCTATCTGCTTTTGTAATCCGTATGAAATGTGCAAAACGAAGCGGTTTTTATTTTTACATTTGATTATTGAGTTTCTGTTGTTAAACGTAATGTAGGATAAGCTGAACCCCTAAACCCTGATGTTAAAATAACACTTCTTATACTGTAAAACACTGATGTCACTGTCAGACGCTGTAAGGATGTTTTCTCGTCACTAAAAGAATGTGAAACACGTATGTAGGTTATAAAAATGTAAAGATATTTTAAAGATAATTTAAGTTTGTTTTACACACTTTGAGCATTATCGTATCACATATCAAATATTGCATTATTTAATGAGTTATCGCATTTTTCTTCAATATCGTGCAGCCCTAAAAATCAGCATTAAATTATAATTCAGCAGCAAAAGAAACTAATACCACCGAGGTTTCTTAAGAAAAGGATTGAGTGATTATGGTCAATTTGCTGAAGGGGTTAATACAGAAATACAATGGAAAGCAAAAATAAATTAGTTTGTTTTAGTTCCAAGTAAAACTCCCAAAACGGGTTTCATGTACATGTTACTTGTGTGATATTCAGCAAAACAATGTCTAAGCTCTTCTTAAACACTCCTATCCAGAACACAATATTACATCTCTATTTGATTCTGCACATCTGGACTTATTTCTAAACTATTAGCTCTGCTTATCTTTCCCACTTCACTGATTAAAACCCCAGTTTAGTCTCGATGGAAACCCTAAAACACGTGGGGTTAAAGGTCACAGGTCGTAAGATAAACTGAGCAGAACGGTCAAAATCTCCACATTCTTCTGCTGTCAATCATTTCCTGATAGTCAAACAATCATTTCGCTGTCATTCACACTCTTAACACGGCGATAAATAATTACATAAATATACACGGAGATAATTAATAGATGCATCAAATTGATCAAAAGTGACATTTATACTGTTACAAAAGATTAATAAATGCTGTTCTTTTAGACTTTCTATTCATCAAAGAATCCTGAAAAAAAAAATGTATGACTGTTTCCACAAAATACTGTTTTCAACACTAATAATCATAAATGTTTCTTGAGCATTAAATCATATTATAGTGATTTCTGAAGGATCATGTGACACTGAAGACTGGAGTAATGATGCTGAAAATTCAGCTTTGATCACAGGAATAAATTACACTTTATTATATATTCACATAGAAAACAGATTATTTACATTATAATAATATTTCACTGTTTTTACTGTATTTTTGATCAAATAAATGCAGCTTTGTTGAGCAGAAGAGACTCTTTCAAGAACATTACATTTTACAGACTCCAAATTTTTGAACGCTAGTGTAAGGTTATATATATCTATCTATAAATTACAGGAACGTCTGTCTGTGTGTGTGTGTGTGTTATTCGCATATCTCTCGAACCGTTGGTCCGATGGATTTCAGACTTGACGGGTGTCGTGCTACGGGCACGAGTAAGTGCAGTGCCGAGTTTGAGGTTGTTTGGATTAGAAATGCAAAAGATATCGGTAAATATATCAGTAAAAGAAGCACTTAGAAGGTTGTGGTTTAAAAATAAACATTCGGACATAAACACTGTCAGCTAAACATTAAGTCTACACTGTTTACTTCTGATATTCTTATATTATGTTTTATTCAGGGCCATCATTTGTAGTAGCCCATTCACAATTTCTCGGGGTTCACGGTGACGCTGCTCCCCGAATCGTGAAGTTCAATTTTCCATATTTATTGTATGTCATTATCAGTATTTGCTTTCTACCATGCACAAATAAAAATGTCACTGAACTTTTGCTGTTTAATTGTAACAATGAGCACTTAAACACACCAAACCAACAATTACTAAAAACACACACAAAAACTGATTTTGCATGGGCATTTTGCACTAGTATATATATATATATATATATATTAGGGCTGGGAAAAGATTAATCGCATCCAAAATAAAAGTTTGTGTTTACATAATATATGTGTGTGTGCACTGTGTATAATTATTTTGTATATATATATATATATATATATATATATATATATATATATATATATAAATACACACACATGCATGTATACATTTAAGAAATCTTTGCATGTATATACTGTATATATTTATTTATAATTTATATTATATATAAATATAATTTTTTACATATAAATATAATTTTTTTCTTATATGTATACATGCATGTGTTCGTATTTATATATACAAAATAATTATACACAGTGCACACTCATATATTATGTAAACACAAACTTTTATTTTGGATGCGATTAATCGCGATTAATCTTTTCCCAGCCCTAATATATATATATATAAAATAAAGTGCTGCTGCAGTTCACTGAACGGCCACCGGTGGCGCTAATACAAGGGTTTCTGAATTCTACATACAGCCCCTTTAAACCAATAAAGAGATCTTTGTTAACAAAGAAATGGAATCAGATATGAGACAAAAACGGATTCATACAAGACAAACAAATGATTCTGTCCAGGACAAACCAGAGAAAGTTTAGACAAGCCCTGAGAACACACAGGCAGATCCGCACGAGACAGATGTTAATAACAGTAAGTAGAGGTCTGTTAGAGATGGGTTAGGCGGGTTCGAGCAGAGGTCCTGCTCAGTTCTCCTACCTTACTGCAACACACACGCCTTTTTAGAGCGTCCATTGCCTCTGTTACCCTCGACTTCAGAGAGTCAAAGAGAAAGAGACACGCTGAAGAAATGATTGACATTTACTTCATGACTCTACAGCACAAATGTCAGATACTTACATCTGACTCTATACAGCAGAACACACATATTCAGCCAGAACCAGTGTTAATCAAACTCCTTTCAGGAATTGTCATTGGTTGTCTTCTTTCTTTTTTTAATGACTATTCAAGAACATGATGTCCAGAAAATGTCAAAGTCGTTTCAACCAAAAATCAAAAGCCTGTTTTTAGAACAATGATCCCCCCCCCCCCATATATACATATATAAATATATTTCTAAAATGTATTCAAAGTATATATATATATTTTTTTTTTAATTTGGCCCATTTAGTTTTTATTATATATACTTAATTTACATTTAGTTAATTTGATTATTAATTTACTTATTTTAATTGTTTACACACACAAATTAAAAATAAAATGAATTAATAAAACAATTAAATATAAATGTACAATTTTTAATATATCATATATAAAATGTATTATACGTTAAATAAAAAATGTAAAATTGACAATTTAAAAAATTGAACTAAAAATTGATATAACTTTACTAAATTCTGCAAAAAAATAAAAAAATATTAAATATGAACAAATATTTTTTTATTTATTTAAATATATATTTTAAATATAGTATGCTATTTGTGGTGCTTTATGCTGATTGTAAAGAACTGTAAAATATGCATTCAATATTTGATTTTTTGAAAATAGCCATTTTCTTTTGATCTTGGGCTGAAATGTGACCTGAACGTCTTTTCATGACAATCAAACAATTAGCAAAATATCTGGGATTGTGAACGGCAGGAAAATGCATTTCAAAATTTTCCAGAAATGTCCCAGCAGCTTGATGTTAAACATTAAAATATTATTAGTGCTAAGCAATGATAATGGCATCCAAAATAAAATTGTGTTTACATAATATATGTGCGTGTACTAATTAATATATATATATATATATATATATATACACACATACACGCATATATTTAAGAAATATTTGCATGTATATACATTATTTATATTTTATATATAAATAACAATTTTTTCTTAAATATATACATGCATATGTGTGTACTTATATATACAAATTAATTATACACAGTAAACATTGTAAACAAACTTTTATTTTGGATGCGATTAATCATTGCCCAGCACTAAATATATAAACATTAACTGTAAATATTTTATTAATAAAGTAAATATTTACAGTATTTGCACACCAAATGTTTTAAAAACACATTGGACACTTTCAACTTCAGGCAGCAGTGCTGAAAAACATGACCTTTATTAGACACATAAATAGATTACCTTCATTACTGCTTTTTTTGTTTCTTTGGAAGAATGGTTTCTTTTTTTCAGGTGTCCGGTGGGCGGGGCCTACAGGAGGAGTGGGCGGGGCTTGTGGTATCACTCCGTCTACTTCATCATGCGCCTCGACACCGTTTCCCGACGACTCGTTACTCGACCGAAGCGGGTCGTCCACACATTTGTCTTTATTCTCATCGCATTCACTGCTTGCTTTCGGGTCGACATTAGCCTTTAAAGGGTCAGTTGCATTTACTGGTGCAGAATCATCATCCATAGACCTGATGTGATTTGCATTATGGTTTAGAGGTTGTGGATCTGTAAGGCTGGCTGAAGCGTCAGGCTGATGTACTGTGGTTTGTTCTGTGGAAGGGTTTTCCTCAGTTCTGCTGCTCACACACAGGTTTAGTGGTGAATCAGTGACTGTGGAGTTGATCTCAGAGATGGTTTCAGGTGACTGAAGCTCCTTCACGTATGAAGGAAGGCTCTCTGGTTCACCGTTACCCAACGAAGATGCTTCATCTCTGGGTTTGGTGCCGCAACTTTTGCCCGGATCTTCTGGAGTTGAGTGCAGGATTTCGAGCACAGACGATCCAGCTTCTTCTTCGACAGACCTGACACTTGCTGCTTCAGAAGGAGAAGAGATGGATTTGTTCAAGAACACAAGACTGTGTTGACAAGAGAATGGAGACGTCAGCATGAAGCACAGCAGCGTTTGGGTCGGCTTACAAAAATATACAAAACTTTTTCTGCAGAATATAACTTAGTTCACATGCAGCGTACAGCTTGTGTTTGGGTAGTTGACATCAGTGTCCTGCGGTGTGACGTACTCAAAACTGTGTTTCCCCAATTTAAAAAAATAATTATTGCACATGCAGTTTTATGAATATAAATCGAGCGACTACATGGAATAGTAGAAGGTTCACAGATGCGTCTCTCTGCAGGACTGTTTAAAATGCACTAGTGAAGGTAAAAAGGCAGGGCTGCATGATTTGGGAAAATAAAATGTATATAAAATGCAATTTTTTATTGAAAAACACCAGGCTTGCGGTGCTTGTTTGTGATTATCAATATGACTAAAATAATAATAAACAAATAAAAATACAAAATAGATAAAAACTACTAATATTTTGCTGTAAAAATCAAGTATTTAAAAAAACACTTAATGATAATATAATACTTATTTAACAGTACAAATGTAAAATTCCAGTACAAATGTCAACCCTTTTGCCGGGAAAAATGCAGGGTTTTAAAGCAGCCATATTGCGATATTGTTTTATTTTCATTAATCATTCAGCCCTATAAAAATAAATAAAAAACCGAAAAGAAAAATGGAATAGCCTAAAAGAAATTACATTAATACTTAACACTTCTTTTTGATTTTGCTTAAAATGTTTGTGATTATATCTCAATATTACTGTATAATAATAAGAAGAAATAAAAAATTACAATTGTAATATTTCACACAAAAAACAAGACAACAAAAATAAATAATTCAGAAAATAAACTTATTTAAAAGTACAACTGAATTTCTTTACTTTCAAATGTTACACCAAGCTCATTTTTTATGGAAAAAGCGCAGGGTTTTTAAGCACTTATTCATATTAGCCATTTCGTTCAAATAACCTGATTAAAAATGCTGAATTCATTTATATAGAAGATTTAAATTAATACTTTTCCTTAAACATGCATATTTTGACCTAAACTTAATGTTGAAAAAACAAATATGTCAACTACCCTTTACGCAGTTTACAGCTTATATTTTACATTCATTTACATGCATGTTTGTTAACAATGAAGCATTTAGTATCACTGGCATGTGATTGACAGCTCAGACTGGTGTAAACCACCAATCAGAGGCGAAGAGAAGCAGCAAAGCCGATTGGCTGATTGACGTGAGGAATCGGGCTCAAATCCCAAAAGCCTAAACAGCCCTCGACGTTCTGCTCACGCACCGACTCTATAAGTGACTGGACAAGCAAACACGCTTTTACTTTAAAGGGGTCACATGATGTGCTAATCATATGTCAGAAACTTTTATTAGTTTGAATTAAAACTCTTTTTGGACTGCGATGAAAGTTACAGTCTGTTTTTATCATTCAATAAACTCTGATCATCGAGTCAAATCGGCTTCCCCTTTAATCCACTCACTATATAGACAGCAGCGCACAAGCCAGAAGAGAAACGAACAGATGCGTTTGAGACTTTTGCATTGGAGCCGGTGGAGAGCCTGACGGGATCATGTTCTTACCGGACGGTCCCGTATCCCTATGCATTTCACTAGAAGAGGCAGTTTCCGTTTCGCACCTGGGACGAGTCTTTCTCAGATGGAAACCCTTTCGAATATCCGCCAAGAGATGATCGATGATGCAGCCGTCGTCCTGCGGCACAGGCCCTCTCCTGACTGCAGTGACAGAAAATAGGTTTCGGTTATGGTCGGGGGGGAAGATATGGAATAAAATAAATATTAGGGCTGTAACGATACGCGATATAAAATCGAAATCGCGATACTCAGGTCCACGATCCTGTATCGCGATGTGAGAAGGCAGAATCGCGATCACACCCCTTCCAACTCCCAGAGTTATCCTTCCTATCCAGAACCAGGGCTCGAATTTCGGCGCGGGTATAGCGCATAATTCTAATCATTCCCGCAGGTCTCCCATTTATAATGTGGGAAATTCCCGCAATCGTAATCCACACAGATAATAAAATAAAATCATTCTTTTAACAACTATCTTCCAGACGCAATTTCACAAACAGCGTGAGTGTTCAGCGGTGCCGCGCGTCTTCTATCTCTTCTCATAATGTTTTGTGCAAGGCAGGCATCAAGCGCTGCGGCGATAATACACACTCGCGTTTTGGAGTCGGGACCATCGACTGTAAGGTCGGGACATGACGGAATATTCACTTGCACAATCGGGCCAGCAGTGCATCGTGACTGAAGTCTTTTTAAGTCTTACCAGTTTAAACATTCAAGCGATTTTAAACTAATCAGTGCTCGCGCGCTCTCTGAGATTATTTTCTATGGGCACATTCATAGAAAATCCGCCTCAAAAACAGCTGGCTAGTAACTATTTTTCGCGGATTATATTGCTTTAACACGCACAATTGTCAATTTCGGTCTTTGTGAGTAGGCTATACTCTAAATAGGCTATAGTCGGGTTTGTCTTTAATAAACATAAAACGCATGCCAGTATAATGAACACAGGATCCGCGCACTAGCTCTTAAAGTGACGGCAGCCATATGTGTCTGTCATTAATTTTGTTGTCAAAACAACAAAAGATGGCTTTAAGTTAAAGGAATCAGGATTAATAGCCTATGTATTTAATTTATTCAGGACTAAAATACTACCCAGTGTTATTTTCCATTTGATTACTTTATTCAGTATCTGTATATAAATACTAGTGTTAGACCTATTCAAAAACTTTTCTCTTTAATTGTCTTTATTTGTATCTTTATTCTATTGTATTTATTTGTGCTACTTTTTTCAATTTAATTAAACAATTTAAATCAAGCTTCCTTGTGATGTGTAAATTCTTAACAACAATAGGCTATTACCCCATTGTAAAAATGCAATGAGCGCAAACATTTAGGCAAGATAAATGTAATAATTTTGTTTGGAAAAAATGCCCCCCCTTTCTCCCCTCAAACAAAAAAAATCCCCCCCATGAGAATCATCTAAAGGGGGGATCCCCTCCCCCTCCTCCCCCCCTCCCCTCCCCTCAGGCCCATGAGAACTACCACATCTTTAAATTACTATTAGTATTATTTGAAGTTAACATTATAAAATAGCCTACGTAGACCTACACCACAAAACTAGTTGAGGATAAATTATTTAAAATTTGGCAATTTCAGCATTATGGACGTGAAATTTGCAGCCAAAACTTGAAATATAAATTCTCAGAAAGTGCATTAAATTAATCCTCAATTGACCGGCAACACGTCCAACATGCAGATGCATATTACGGCACCATCCCGAAATCAATTTAGTTGGAGTACAGAACACAGCCCAAAAGCAGCAGCCTACACTGCCGTATAGTATAATAATTTGCATAGTTATTATTGTTCTTTGGTGTTTAGATTATACAGGTTTTTCCTAATGTTATTTAATAAAAATACCGGTATTTTTTTTCTTCTCTCAAAATCTCTTTTTTTCACCACAAGCCCCGCCCCCTCAAGCCCCGCCCCCGTGATAGAATCGCGATACGAATCGAATCGTGGGTCAAAAATCGTGATACGAATCGAATCGTGGGTTTGGTGTATCGTTACAGCCCTAATAAATATATTATAAATATTTCCACCACAGAATAAAATAAATACATTTTAAAAAAGTATAAAGGAATTGTGATTTTCTACAAAAAAAAAAAAAAACTTTTTTACATCCTTCAATCCTGATATTTTCCCTTCGCGTTTTTGAGTTTACATCACTAAGTAGAAAAAAATTAGAAAGGTCATTTATATATCTCAAACTTCTGACTATTTTCTCATAGTTGCAAGAAAAAAAACAATCCAATTGTAAGGTGGTTTCAAGATTGTGATATACATCCACACAAGCTTATTTATTAGCTTTTTTAGGGGTTGCAAATACTAGAAGTGAATGTATAACATTTGGTCCCATTAACGGTTCTTGAACATCTTTATTCTTCCACCGCTGTGACTGAACAACATACTGAATCTGCAGCGTCACAGAAAAATAAATGATGTCTGTTCAGCATTGAGACTCTGAACTGAATGTGACGAGAGCGAAATACTGGGCGCCATGACATAATACAAACAATATAAATGGACATACATTGGCTGATTAGATTAACGACTCACTTATTTTCCCATCTTCTCCTTTCTGTCTCTTGGAGTCGTCCTCTGCCAGCTGCTGCTTTCTTTTCTCGGCTTTGGCAGCTTGTTCTTTACGGATATTGTTTTCCTACAGGAAGGAAGAGTTTAATTGGTGCTCAGGTAATTTCATGATCTCTGCAGCAGGAACAAGCCACTGAAATCACAGACCTTTAAGGCTTTGAGGAAGAGTTGCCGGAAGGTCTTGAGGGTGCTGAAGAGTTCATCCAGCGAGAGCTGAACCACATCTTCACAGAGATACTGAGCCAGATCACCTTTCCTGCTGTCGATGTTCATAAAACGCTCCTCCAGAGCTTTACACGCAGTCAGGTTCCTCTACAGAAACATCAGGAAAAAGCATGGATGACAGACTCGGCACATTCATATAGTTAGAAACAATAGCAAGTTGTGATTTGTTGAATAGATCAACATATACATATATATATACACATATATATATTAAAATTGAAAATATACAGTATTTCATATTGTAATTTATTAAAGTCCCCCTGTGGTGAAAATCAAGTGTTTTTTAATGTTGTTTATATGTGGTGTTTTTAATATGCTTTAAGACAAACCATGTGTAAATTCATAAGTCGACAGCATTGCTGAGTATTTTCTCCTTAAAACTGCAGTGAACCAAAGACAGTCTCAAAAACACGGTTTGAAACCGCTGGTGTTTCTGATGTCACAAACATATAGCCAATCCTGTCATGTGTGGGCGGGGCTTTTCTCCACTGACTTTTGATGATGTTCAAAGAGTTAAGGATGCTGATTGTTAGGAGGCAGCTGTCTGAATCTGAGATGACGAACTGGAACATGGTTTGTGTAACATTAGCAACACATTATTAGCTGTTTGATAACGTAGTCAATTACTGTTATGTGTTTAATGTACATAAAACACATTACCAGTCTGATACATCGATTTGTAGACGAGCCTGTATAATTCACTCTTCCTCTAAATCGGTTTCTGTTTCAAACATATATGACTGAATTAAACCAATACTTCCACTTGTCATTGTATAGCGCTTACTACAGTTGAGCGAGTGAGTGGAGGAGGGTCTAATATGCATTTTCAAATCCAAATAATAAATAAAGAAGGGGTTTTGAGTTACATTCAAGCTATTTAAGGCATAAAGAAATTTTCCTAGGAAAAAAAAAGCCTAAACTCCCCCGCAGTCGATAATTGTATCCCTTAAAAACTCATCTTTGATCACCAAAATGACATATTTAAATGTTTTTTCCTTGAAAAAAAGTCTTAATGCCTTAAAATAGCTTGAATGTAACTCGACACCCTTGCCTCGTTTAGTATACATGGTTCTATGGATATGCAAATGAGCCCCGCCTCCACTCACTCACTCACTCAAGAGATCCACTGGTTGTCGATCACACGTTGATCTGATTGGTCAAGGTAGTTTGTGACATCAGAAACACCAGCGATTTCAAACCGTGTTTTTGAGACTGTCTTTGGTTCACTGCAGTTTTAAGGAGAAAATACTCAGCAATGCTGTCGACTTATGCTTTAAGACAAACCATGTGTAAATTCGTATTAAAAATACCACACATACATATAAACAACATTAAAAGATTGATTTTCATCACAGGGGGACTTTAAATATGTAATTTTGATTACCAAATATGAGTTAAGGGTTTTAAAATTATTGACTGCAGGGGGACTTAAATGTACCATTTTATTTATTTAATATACTACACACACACACACATATATATATATATATATACACAGTGTGTTTATATATATTATTATATATAATATTATATATAATGTTATATATATATAACAGTTTAAATAAGCGTTTCTACCTCAATAACCACTAAAAACTGCTCCTTGACATCCTCAACTGATGAAGACACCTTTTTTCCTGCATCTTTTAGTCTTTTTAGAAGATTATTTGTTTCTGCCTGAATCGACTCCAGATTAACACTGAAAGAACAAACACACACACAGCAGCAGTTGAGACTGAAATGACGGCGCTGATCTCGTGACACACACACTCAGAGAACAACGGTTGTGTTACCCGGCTGCTTTCTCACAGGCCTCGATGTCTTCTGGAAGGTTCAGCAGCTCTGGGTGGTTTAACTCGGCTTCCTGGAAATCACAAGATGCACAACAAAGCCCAGTGTGAGTGGAGCAGCAGTAAATGATGCCATCATTCACCTCAAAATAAGGATTTACTTTGCTCTCATGTCATTCTGACCTCATAAAAGAGTTCATACTGCCAAGCTCAAACTAGGACACACACAAAGATCAAATCACATGGAATAAAAGTTCTTGAGTCACAGGAACGGTTTATGGTGATTTTTTTCTTTTTTGGAGCGTGACAGTACAAGCGTCCAGTCTCTTTGTACGGACATACAGGCTTGGAACAGAAACTCAAACATTATTTTTGGGTGAACCTACACTAAAATTACTAATATAAACCAATACCAAATTAAACATTATTACTGCGCTTGTGACAATCAATGTTATTTATATTACAGCTGTCAAGCTATTTTTTATTTTTCTAATTACAAGATGCGCACATCAAATTTGGCTGATAAATGACACCCCAAAAGATCATTTAAAGTCAGTTGAATGAGAAAAGTATCAAATAGACATTACAAAAACTAGTTTTAGAAAGAAATATGTTTTAACAGAATTTATTACACATTTACTTTTAGGCTTCAGCAGCCATGAGGCTGAGTATATGATGACAATTTTCATTTTTGGGTGAACTATATCTTTAATGGGGTTTTTTTTATGATTTTTTTTTTAAAGCAGCACTATGTCGTTTTTGCGTGTCTTGCTCTCGGGGTCCCCCTACAGTTGGGAAACAGTATTGTCTTCTACTACGGTCGTAAAATCTGTCGTGGTTACACCAGGGGACACACGTGCATTTGTTGACAAGGCGATACCGTCTTGAGTTCTCACATCTTGGACAGACTGCCAGCGTTGCGTGTGAAATGTCTTCATCCCAGATACGTTGGCATATATTTCACCATGTCATATGAATATAATTTCATGGGTTTTATTTTTTTTCAAACTTCAAAATATCACGTAGCTCACGTTTACAAGCCAGCGTCATTATAGTGGCCTATTGTCTACCGTTTTACATAACGGATATGCTAATTCAATTCAATGTTTGTGTGGTAGGTAATAGCCATATATCGCCAATATTATAATATCAAGCTACCATAGATAAATCTGCAAATTTGAAAAAAAGATTTGCATTATAGCCTGAGGCAAGACACTTTCACTAGAAAAATAAATAAATAAACAAACTTGACTATCATGAAGATAAATGGAGGACCAGATAGATTCCGTAACATGGTCAGGCAGACAACAAATTTGAAAAAATAGAGATAGCATGCAAGCAATATATTTACTAGTCCAAAAGCATGACGGCCAGGACAGCATCGGTCGGGCACCCCTCCTCCTCCTCCACCTTTACTCACGGCAGCGAGCGAACGCTGGACCAATATTGATCCTCGTCCGGCCTTTTATTTGTCACTCTCCCTTTTTCTTTTTTAGTCTCCTTTGACAAAACCTTTGCCTTCTTCCTTTTAGTTTCTGCTTCGGTCATGACAACAACATACAGACGGCAATGAAATGCTAGTTGGGCTCTCACGTCAGAATTTGAGGAAGTGACGTATGCCGCAAAGCAGTCGAATTTTGTAGTTCTTTTTGTGTTCGGGTTCCTACCCGAAACCTGAAGTTACATAGTGCCAGTAAAAGCGATAGACACTGTCAGGCTACGGCAGACGTGTCATTCAACCTATTGCAAGTCGATGTACCATCGCAAGGGTCTTGGAAATATATTATGAAGGTTGAAAAACGACAGTGCTGCTTTAATGAAATTATACTCTAACTTTAAGACTAAAACTGCCAGTAGTTGGCAGTAAATATCTAAATGAGTAAGTCATTGAATCATTCATTCATTTGATTCGTTCAAACGGCTGATTCGCTTAGGAATTAAGTAAATGGGTCTCTTTATGAATGAGTCACTGATTGATTGATTCGCTGAAAACGAGGATTCATTCAGAAACGAAACATCGCTGTGTGCTGGTCTGGCTTTATAGGTAATATTTTTCTTGACAAAATTAAGCAAAAACAGACAATGTTGTGTGTACCTCCAGGATGTGATGCAAGAGGGTGATGCGACTCTTGTTTGCTTTGGTTTCAGTGAGTTTCAACAGTGAACTAATCTTGAATCCCTCAGCGTTTCCTGTGTGACTTCCCTGGCAAAAAGGAAAAAAATAATGATTCAGAAAATGAGGAACTAAGACACTAAATACAGAAAACAGAGTATCCAAGGTGATATGGGCATTACAGCCACAGACTCTGCTGCCCAAAGACCAACAACATATTCCAAGTTTACATTTCGATCAAAGGCTACAGATGCGCAATCACTGATGCATGACCTTCAGATTTAATCAATGTACAAATTTAATATTAATATAAACTGAGCAATAATAAATTCTATGAATATAAAACTCTTTAAAGTGCCTCATTGTGCTATTTTTAAGACTCTTAGTTTTGTTTTGGAGTCTCCTACAACAGGTTCACATGCATCCAAGGTCAAAAAGCACTAATTCTCTCATAATATCCCCTGCAGCATCAGCTCTTTTCTCTCAGTGTCTGAAACGCTTCGATCAAGGATTCAGCCTCTAAGCTCCGCCTCTCTGAGAGCTGCTCTGCTCTGATTGGTCAGACAGCCCAGACTGTTGTAATTGGTCAGAAATCAAATGCTCATTATCATATCTGAATCTTAGCTCTTGACACACAGTGATACGAACCGTAACGATGGCGTGGGTTTAACCGTATCAATCTCAGTGGATTTGCAGAAAACAGCGTCTCCTCGACATGAACCAGGGTTCCAGACTAACTTTTCCACTGGTTGCACTGGTGCTACCAACTTTCTCAGTTGGTCGCACCAGCATATGATTTGGTCGCACCTTTCTTTTGTTGCTACATGACATGGCATTAATCAATGCATGCTGATAAATAGTGGTCTTAATCTACATACCCTAGTTTTGCACTGATGTAAAAAGACTGACAGTGACACAAGACCTCATGTTAGCAAAATGTTTGAATCTTTTAACTCTCAAATCAAAAAACTCTCAAAAAACCAATAAAAAAAAACATGCATGTTCTTTTCTTTTTTATATGCCATAATTCCTGAATTCCAAATTGGTGCGTTTCACCATCAGCAGAGGTGGGTAGAGTATCCAAAAACTGTACAAGTACTTATAGAAATATTTACTCAACTATTTTAAGTTACCTGAGTAAGAGTATCATATCATGGCGTAATAATCTGTTTGGTTGTAAAATGTATTACCTGAATTAAATGAAATTTAATGTATCGTGCTGTGGAATCATTCATTCACAGACAGCTTACGAAGATGTTCAACTAATAAAGATCTTCATCGATGGCAAAAATATGATGCATTTGCAGATTTGCTTTCACTAGACTAAACTAGATCCACGGCCACTTCATCCAAAGCTCTTGATGTTCTTAAATCTTCCTGTTACGACTCCGAGTCGAGTGTGATTGAACGCGCTTCAGTGATTCAGTGTGTGAGGAACTGAACAGATCATTCAAACTGATTCGCGAACCGATTTAGACAGATCTGCCAACTTGTTTGATCAAGTCTTTGAACAGAATCGACTTGTTAATTATGTTATTACTTGTATAATTATTGTTAATTAAATAATTAATTTGTAAATTGAGCATCGCTCATGCCCATAAAAAGATACAGCGCGCTTGGAATAAACAACGCATTTAACAATATGTATTGCATTAAAAATAAAGTAACGAGAGGAACGTCGCCCCAACGTAACGAAGTAAAAGTACAGTTTTTTCAATAGAAATGTACTCGAGTTAAAGTAAAAGTACCCACATTTAAATCTACTCTTAAAAGTACAATTTCTCCAAAAAAAAAAAAAAAACTCAAATGTAACCATTTACCATCAGTGTGCAATGCGCGTGACGTGAACGTTCGTTAATAAATAAACTGCAAGTGTCTTGCGGAAGAACATTGTAGCCGGAGCAACTTCTCTCCGTTAATGTCTATGGCGAGCAGTGTTGGGGTTACGTAATCAGATTACTTTTTCAAGTAACTAGTAAAGTAACGCATTACTTTTTCAATTTACAACAAAATATCTGAGTTACTTTTTCAAATAAGTAACGCTAGTTACTTTTTCACATTTATTGACTGACAGCTCTCCTGTCCCCATGTTGAGAGAAATAAAGTGAGGTGTTTTGTGCATTTGCATTGAACATGCATTTACTCATCTCACTTGCACAAAAACATTCAGTATTCCTCAAAAGGAATAAAAACAGTCAAATGCAATCTCAGAATTTTGTGCAAAAGTTTTATAATTAACTATGTTAAATTACAAAAATATACTTTATGTATTTAATCTCACTTTATTAACCAATGTCTTTGCTGCTGACCTACAATGATCTAATTCAACCATACTAATAAGCAAAAATGACTTTAGATTAGGTTTAGAAATAAGAGTGTTGAACTTCCTTCTCCTGTATCCTATTGTTATTTAATCAAGAACAGCAGCAGCTGAAAGGTTTGTTTGAGCGGCGCCCTCTACTGCACAGTAGTAAATATGCATTTCCTTCAGCCTTAGGCTTATTCATTTAACTTTTGATGTGAAAGGGCCTTAACAATTGGCAAAAATAGATTGTTTTAGCTGTTATTAAAAAACAAACAAACAAGCCCATGCACGTGAGAAAAAGTAACGCAAAAGTAATGTAACGCATTACTTTCCATAAAAAGTAACTAAGTAACGTACTTAGTTACTTTTTTGGGGAGTAACGCAATATTGTAATGCATTACTTTTAAAAGTAACTTTCCCCAACACTGATGGCGAGTCACTGGGCAACTCCGCAGCCGAGCCGACACCGGGATAAAACAGTCAGAATATAAACACTTATTATAGGCGTACCGTAGTGATTCAGGATAAGTCAAAAACACGGTTTGGAAAATGGATTCATGATGTACCCGTTCATTTTGAACATAAGTTACGGACTGCAGCAGCTGCTGATAAACAACGGCGTTCTGTTGCGCATGCGTGAATATAACTGAGTAGTACATGACCACGCACTCGCACAAATGCCACCACATGAAATTTTAACTCGCACACTCTCAAAAAAATGGTCGCAGTCTGGAACCGTGTGAACAACACAAACCAAACGCTTCCAGTCTCAGATAAACTACAGTGTTTGAGGGCGGAGCTAAGAGACGCTGTTCAGCCAATCAAGACCAGAGGCTGGCATTATGCTAATTAGTTACAAACCTACGCAGATTCGTTTACGATACTCAATATGCAGAGCTTTTACAGTCACAAACAGCGCTATTACACACTACATGAAAAGATATTTGTAAAAGCACAAGAAGGGCACTTTAATGGTGTTTTTCTTACATAGTTGAGGAAGTTTCCAACATCAAGGATGAGCTTGCAGAAACTAGGCAGCAGTGAACTTTTCCTGAGACCTGCGGGACGACACACACTTCACATTTTAATCCTGTGTGCGCTTAGAAATATTGTAAACATTAAACAATAATGTGAGACAAACTTAAATGCATTGATGATTGCAACATTTAGTATGAACATCTCATGTGTAAATATGATGCATGACGATCTCACTGAATGTTTCAGATCTCGAGATGTTTAGGCGAGACATTACAGGTGAATTTTTAACTAGCAGATATCACCATGAAACTTTCCCAGTTAATTATTTACATTAAGATGAGAAAAAATGTATTACAAGTTTTTTGTAATTTAATGTTTAAATTGATTGAACATGCGCTAATTTGCATACATTTAAAAAAAAAACGAAATCTGGGTATTGACAAAGCCAGGTTCACATATTAGATGGGGGAAAAATTACAGAGGGATTTATGGATATCTACTTTTGTTATCCTGTAAATCATAATATACTGACAATAGCCTTAAAAAATGATTTTCGCCACGTTTTTTGAATAAAATGTTATATAAATCAGGCTAGGAATAATATATTTACAAATCTCTCTGTAAATGTCTTCATAATATAACTAGGTACACGACTGGAAAGTTTGGTGTATAAAGGAGCTACTGAAGTGGAGATTTCAGACTTGGAGTATGAGAGAAAAGTCATTTTGAGAAAACGAGCTTTAAAGATTTATATTGTAAAACCAGATTGCGCATTTAGAGTTAAATCCACTGATCTATATAATGTCATTCTATATAGATCAGTGGTTAAATCCCCCCTTTCACTTTCACGATTGGTTGCTGATAAAAAGGAAATGACCATATTTGGATCCGACAGCATTGTACAGGAGAGAGCGAGCTTTCTAACGGTGTGTGTGATGACAGGGTGCCGGCAACTTTTGATGAATTTAGGCGAAATCGACAGATGCAAACGGACGAAGTGTAGTAAAATAAAGACCTAAATTTGTATTTCGGACTTTTTTTCACCAGCAGTGAAAAAAAAACAAAAAACAATGTTTTTGCCTGCCGTGTCTCGCCTTAATATAAACTGCACCATGACTGTTAAATTACAAATGTAAAAAATTATGAATGTTTGTCAAGTCACCACATTTATTTCTAAAGCGCTTTATACAATCAGATTGTGTCAAAGCAGCTTCACATTAATAAACAGGAAAATAACTGTTTATTTTCCTGTTTCCTGTTTAACGAGGTCAATTCAGCTTTACATAAGACAATACTCATTCAGATCAATTCAGTTTCTGCTCTCATCTGATCAAAAGATGCAATCAAATCAATAATATTACTGAATATTAATGGTCTTGAGCCTTAAATTATTTAATGATCTGCTGCATGTTCTGCGCCTGAATATCTTCAGCAGACGACGACACACACACACTCACTTTCACAGGCCGCTTCCACTAGCTCGACCTTCGGCTTCAGGATTTCGAGCATTGACAGCGTCTCCTCACCCAGTAACATGCATTCAATCCTCAGCTGGTAACTGTGACAGTTAAATAAAGACAAACTCAAGTCTCAACTACAAAGTAAAGTTAGTCAGAAAAAACTTATGTTGGCATGACAAAGCCTTGACTGAAAGTTTGAAAACTTTATAAGCTTCCTAGCATGTTTTAAATTGATTTTAAACAATTTCTAACAGTTAGAAAAGAACTTCAGTTTGACGTGGTTGTAGCTTTAAAGCTCTAGGTCAGAGATACGGTTTAAATTCAGTCACAGAAGAAAAAGAAATCCTGTCTAAGCTTATTAATCATAATAATAACTGCCTCATGCATAATACTGGAAGTGTGAATTTGAAACACTTCAGTATGTGGTGATTTTAATGCAACTTTACCAGGGTACAGCCAGCAATAAGAGGTAAAAGTGGTCCACATTGGCCAGTTTGTCTGGATCTCCTTGAAAGGACCTTAAGTTGTCAATCTGGAGAAGTAGAAGAAATAAAGTTACTGTTCGCATCGCTGCGCATCAAGAGCGGAGATTCAGATATGATAATGAGCGTTTGGTTTCTGACCAATCACAGCAGACTGGGCCATCTGACCAATCAGAGCAAAGCAGCTCTCAGAGGCGGAGCTTAGAGAGACTGAATCTTTGATCGAAGCGTTTCAGACACTGAGAGAAAAGAGCTGATGCTGGCTAATGTTAGTTAGGGGTAATCAGTCTTACTGTTCAGTATCAAAGACCAATGTACGTTTTTATGTAACTAACTTTAAGTTATGAACAGTCTTGAAGAAAAAAAATTGGATCACTAACTTGTAAGACTAGTCTTAGTTTATGCAACTCGCCCCTGTTGTAGGAGACTTTAAAACAAAACTAGGATTAAAAATAGAATAATAGGGGCACTTTAAACATTTCCAGTGGACAAAAAGACAGACATCATAGATTGTGAGCCTTGTTTTCATTCGCATCAAGATCTATGAATATGAAATACTTGTGAATTATCATTTCGATTTTATTGGGAAGTACCTCATGTTTTTCCGGAAGCAGTTTCACGAGTTGTTTCAAAGACTCAACGTCAAATTTCGAACAATCTCCTTTCTGCAGCATTGCCACAAACTCTTCAAAAGAGCTGTTAGGAAGGGAATCAAATATCTTAAACATCTGGCCACAATAATCTTAGAAACACACACCAATGAGGAGTCAGAAACATCTGATCTTACCACTTAAACTGCTTCAGAAATATATTCAGGTTCAGATTCTTCTTGGCGTCAATAAAGGAAATCTGAGAAACAGGAGAGAAATCGATGAATGTTTTTCATGAAATTAAAATTAAACCCTTTTGTTTAGTTCAAATTTCTGCTCTGATTGTGAACGTTTCATCAGTGATGATTCAATCAATCAGGGATTCACAAACTTTTTCATCAGCCAAAACCATTTGAGCTGTTTTTTTTCTTGGTTTTACATTTGTAAGGTTAAATTATTAGCTTTTAATCAACTCATGAACTGGAGAAAGGCTGCATTTATTTGATAAAAAATACAGTAAAAACTGTAAAATATTATTCCAATGTAAAACAGCTGTTTTCTATGTGAATATATAGTAAAGTGTAATTTATTCCTGTGATCAAAGCTGAATTTTCAGCATCATTACTCATATATATAAAATGATCTATATAGAGTATCATTACTCATATATATATATATATATATATATATATATATTCAGCTCAATCCAGACGGTTGTCATGGGGGGACCGCACTGTGGTTGCAGCCGTTGTGTGTGCTGACGCGTGTTAACACTAGACAGAAGGAGATTTACATCACCATATGGAAAGAAGCATAAATGGATGGAGAAGCATAGGTTACTGTAAAGCTATGTCTTAGTTGGTGCTTATCTTGGCGAAAGCAGAGTACAAATCAGCATGAAGTTTTAACATCTACTCTCGTGTAATGGAAATCATTATATATATATATATATATATTAGGGATGCTCCGATTGATCGGACGCCGATCATGATCGGCCGATATTGGCTAAAAATAGATTGATCGGCGAATCCCAAAAGCGCAGATCAAAAATGCCGATCATGTGACGTAAATTACTCGCGCGACTTTTTCCCACCTGCATGCGTGGCTGGCGCACGGGCACACAACAGCAGAGTGGAGCTTGGCAGTGGCAACATGAGTTCTCCTTCACCGGAACGAATAGGGAGTCTCCCAACGGATTGAAGCGCGCGTCCGAGTGAAGACCGTGCACCGCGCGAGCCACAACAGAACGCGGTATCTGCGCCACTGATCGATGCGGCAACGAGCACTTTGATCACTTGATAAATAAAAACATTTCAGCGCTAGATCGCCTCTTATTTAACTAATGAACAAAATGAATGCTCTGAGTTAACTGGAGATGTTTTTATTTATTTGTATTGGTACATTCGTGCCGCGAGATGTTTCAAAAGTGTTGGTGGTATTTTATTTTTTTTGATCTGACGTAGTTGGTTCCTCAACTACATCAGATTCAGATTCAGATTATTTTATTTAATGCCATGTCAGCATTCAAACCTATTTTCATGGCAAAAAGTCAATTATAAAAATACAAATATCATATAAATACAATAAACCAAAACAAAACAAGAAGTCATTTTACACAATATATATTTTTAAATGAACATATAATAAAAAAATCAAAAACCTTTTCAGGCATAATCTCATTAAATATGTCCTTTAATGAAGTAACTTCATAAAAGAGTATTCTGCTCAACTACATCAGACGTTCATAATAATAACAGAAAAAAACTTGCCATAGTTTTGTCCTTTTATCAGTAGCCAGTTTTGTTGTAACAAGTTGTACATTTTGTTGCCAATTAGTAAATGTAGTGGGTGTATTAAGAGGCTACAATTTCCAAATATGCCTAAGTGTAACTTGATCCCCTCCCATTAGGCTGATCTGATGTGTGTTGGTCTGCCTGACCCCTCTTTGTTTGGAATAATTTAATGTTACTCTGCCTTATTTGGGAAAGCTGGCCTACAGTAGCCTTAAGACATCTCATTTTCTAAATACAATTAAATAAACACATTTCTACAAATGGTGCAAACTCTGCTAGTTATAGATAAAAGATTCCCATTCCCCTGCCATTCTGTGATCGGCAATCGGCAGATCATGATTTTGGTGATCGGTAACCGGCCCCAAAAATGCTGATCGGAGCATCTCTAATATATATATATATATATATATATATATATATATATATATATATATATATATATATATATATATACACACACATAGAAAACAGGTTTTACATTGGAATAATATTTACTGTATTTCTGATCAAATAATGCAGCCTTGGTGAGCAGAAGAGACTTTCAAAAACATTTGACCGCCAGTAATGCATTGGCAGGTGCTTTTATCCAATGTGACTTTTGAAATATTTCCCTCAGTTCATATATTCCCTGTGAAATGCACTCATGACCTGCGCTCTACTATTCGAGCTTCAGCTGCGAGATGCATTTGTATTAAACTTCAAACCTCTTTTAGTTCTTTCTTGGCAGGCGCGGCCAGGCTCTTGTCTTTGGGTTCAGCCACTGGCAGACAGAAGAGCTGCTCAATGCTGCTGTAGTTCGGCTCCAGGGGCAAATCATTCGGGACGGAGGCCCACATGGAAGGGCCGTCTACTTGGAAGAACGAAAAACAAACACGCTATCAGACATGTGCAAACTAGCTTCAGATGTCCCACGTACAGACACGTCAACTGTATTGCACACAGACATGGCAAGAGCTGATTGAAAGCATCAGTTCCAGGCTGATTTTATGGCGCTATAAGAGAAAATTAATCACTGTTCTTGATCTTTTAAATATATTCAGAGTTTGCTAGAGGCAGTTAAACCACCCATAAGCAGAAATTGTAAATAAACCTATTTTGGATGCAATTAATCGTTTCACAGCACTAAAGTTTGTTTTTACAATATATATGCATGTACTATAATTATTTTGTATATATATATATATATATATATATATATATATGAAAAAATTGCATGTATACATTTATATTATATAAATATTTTATATATAATAAAAAAATTTCCTTAAAATGATACATAATGCATGTGTGCATTTATATATACAAAATAATTATACACTGAACACAAATGCATTATGTAAGCACATATTTCTGCTAATTTCTTCCGTGTTTACTGTCCAGCCACATCAAACTCTATTATTATTACTACTAACTACTAAACTAATTCTGCACCTAAAACACCCATTAAAAACCCATCAAACTGTGGTTAGTCACTTTACAGGTCTATTCTTGTCTAAATATGCTGTTATTGGCCAAAATAAGCTGCAAACTGGAACTTTATACTGATTAAACTTTATACTGATAATCAAAAGTCTGGCTATTAGTGGTGTTATTTAAACAGCATTAGTTAACAAAAATTGCCCTGACTATTGCATTATACATTAACATCTTCATGCATTGTAAGCAATGCATTTTTTCAGCTCATGCGTTTCAGTCAAACCCAGACCTGTTGGGTTTTCTCCCAGATATGCTGGTTAGGTCTCACCACTAAGCGCTCTGGAGTTGAGTTTCTGCCAGTTGAGTTTCTTCATCCTGAGGGAGGGGTGAGGGCCGCTCTTCACCGGTGCGCTGTAGTATTGACCAATCGGATTAAACGTCTTCGCCACGATCACGTCGCTCATACCAGGAGGAGGAGGTGGTGGAGGAGGCGCACCCATTCCTGGCAGAGGAGGCGGTGGAGGAGGCGCACCCATACCAGGTAAAGGTGGAGGAGGTGGAGGACCTACAGAAGCCATGCCAGGTAAAGGTGGAGGAGGTGGAGGACCTACAGAAGCCATGCCAGGTAAAGGTGGAGGAGGAGGAAGCATCCCCGATCCAGGTAAAGGTGGAGGAGGAGGTGGAGGAGGAAGCATCCCTGATCCAGGTAAAGGTGGAGGAGGAGGTGGAGGAGGAAGCATCCCTGATCCAGGTAAAGGTGGAGGAGGAGGTGGAGGAGGAAACATCTGTGATCCTGGTAAAGGTGGAGGAGGAGGCGGAGGAAACATCCCTGATCCTGGTAAAGGTGGAGGTGGTGGAGGTCCAGCCCCTGTTTTGACAGGCACTGCTGAGAGAGGAGGAGGTGATGGTGGAGGAGTAGATAAGGTCTTTGTGTGGGTGTGCTGTGGTTCTTGTTTTTTGGATGATCTACAAGAACATTCCAGTTTCTCGTCTTTGGGCTCAGTCTGAACGGCTTGATTCTTTCTTTTGTAACCGTTAACCTCAGAAGAACCTTTGGGTGCTTCCTTCGAGAAGACGAGACGCTGCAGAATCTTCTCACACGAATCCATCTCAGCTGAACGGAGAGAACAAGAAAATCTCATCAGCACATTACCGCCAAAATTAAATGTCCAGACAAAAACTTAACATCAATAAATAAATGAATACATGAGGAAATTAAGTGGACAAGCAAGTAAATAATCAACTAAATGTATATGTAAATATATACGTAAATAAATTAATATGTTAAGTAAATCTATATGTAAATAAGCACAAGCACATGAATAAATAAATATGTAAACAAGTAAATTAATGAGTAAATTAGTAAGTAAACAAACTAATGTGCAAAAATAAGTAAATAAACAAGTAAATACGTAAATTAATATAAGCAAATAAATAAGTAAATACATGAGCAAGTAAATGTAAATAAATAAGCAAGAAATTAAATATATGTACATAAACAAAGTGAATAAGTAAATTAATATGTAAATCAATAAGTAATTAAATAAGCAAAGGAAAAAAAAGTAGCAAATAAATGTAAATATATAACCGAAAAATAAGTGTATGTATATATAAAAAAAAAGTAAATAGATTAGCAAGTTAATATGTAAATAGCCAAGTAAATAAGAAAGTTAATTTGTAAATAGGTAAATCTGTAAGTAAATATACAAGCAAGTGAAAATGTAAATAAATATATAATTCAAAATAAATAAAATAAGTAAATAAGCAAGTAAATAAAAAAGCAAGCAAGCAAGTTCCCCTTAGTTAAAACAAAGAGCTGTGATAACGACAGGCAACCCACAACATTTCTACAGCTGAGACTGATTTAATATAAATAATGACATTTCTGATCAAACCTAGAGACATGCCTCACATAAAACTGTGAGCACAATTCAAGCAAGTTCACAGGTCAAACTCAAAGACCACCAATCAACAGGTCCGAGTTTTCCCTGAGAAACAGCCTGAAGCGTCCGTCATGGGAAACTCACAGCTCTGAGCGATCAGTGTGGCTCGGTTCACGAGCGACTCCAGCGCCTGCCAGATATCCACTCGCTCGGGACCCAGAAGCAGCAGCGCTTGTGTTATAGACAACAGCTGAAGCGATGATGGGAAACTGCTCACCTGCACACACACACACACACACACACACACACATTACTGAGTTGTGGCTGCCAGAGAAACCAGTGAGAATTACCATGAAACACAATGCTCACCTTATTAAAGAGAGATGTGAAGACTTCTTGATGGTTGCTCATGTCGATTCCTCCATAAAGGCTCAGGAGCTCGTCCTCATCCTCAGCCATGGCCTCTTCAAACGCCTCACACTGGATGATCAAGTCTTCATCGTCCTCTTCCCTAAAAGACACACACACGCACGCACACACACACACACACACACACACACACACACACACACACACGAGTGAACATGAACTTTGAGTTTTATTTCATGTTCAAATTCCTGTTGCACATTTAAATGAATTCAGATGAAACTCACCTAAGCTTTGGCAGTAGGTGAAGCAGTTGTAATCCTGGTGAACAAAAATAAATGTAGTATCCATAAATAATGCTCACAAACATCTAAAGCTCTGTGTTGGAAAGCTCAGACCTGAGTTGTGCTAAAACACAAAACAGGAGGCGGAGCTAGTGTAATAAACAGGTGAACACAATTAAGACCTGGTCATTTCTGTTTGCTACTGCATACTATGCATACTATTTTTGAAGTATGCAATATGCATATCGTGCACAATAGGTAATATAATAAATGCAGCATACTACCTACTATCCGAATGCATGGATATTGCATGCTGTTTCACACAGGCGGCATTCAGTGTACACTGTGCAGTAAGTAGTATGCTAGTATTCTATAATATTAGGGTTATAGGGCTGTGTTCTAAAAAAGCATTCTTCTATACTACTCATACTATTTTTGCATTATGTATACCGTGCACAATAACTTGCACACCCAAAATATGCAAAATAATAAATGTAGCATACTACTATCTGAATGCATGCAAATTCCATGCTGTTTCAATGCTATTTTTAAGATAATTAGGCAACATTCAGTGTACACGGTGTAGTTATGCTAGCATTCTATAATATTAGGGATTTAGCGTGGGTTCTAAATAGCATTCTTCTATACTTATAATATATTTTTGCAGTATGATATATCATGCACAATAGGTTGAACACCCAAAATGTGCAATATAATAAATGTAGCATACTACTGTCTAAATGCATGCAAACTGCATGCTGTTTCACATGCTATTTTTAATAAATAACAGGCAGCATTAAGTACAATGCACTCAGTAGTATGCCATAATATTAGGGTTATTGGGCTGTGTTATAAATATCAATATTCTAGACTACTCGTATTATATTTGCAGTATGCAATATGTTTATCGTGCACAATAGGTTGCACACCAATAACTATTCAGTTGGTTGAAATGCTCAATATACAATAAGCAACAACAATTTATTTTACACACTCGTTAAGTGATCCGACTGCAATTAAAACATTTTTTTATTTAACTCTAAATTAACATTAAATTAAATGTAAGTGTAGCATACTACTGTCTGAATGCATGCATACTGCATGCAGTTTCACAAGCTGAATATTTCACAAATATTCAGTACACTGTGCAGTAAGTAGTATCCTAGTATTCTGTAATCTTAGGGTTACAGGGCTGTGTCTAAATAGCATTCTTCTATACTACTCATACTTGTTCTGCAGTATACAGTTAATATAAGCCTCACATTCTATTTTAAACATTTGTAGGGAACTGAAGAGAGTTTATACTGAATAGTCTGTAGTATGTAGTGTAATGTACCGATAAACTCCTTGCGCATCTTGTCTCTTTGCCGCAGGTCGTCGACGCTGAAGATCAGGGCGTTTATGACGCTCAGAAGGGTCACCATGTAGGGCACGTTATCAGTGGCTCGTAGTTCGTTCATAATCACACTGAATCGATACTGCTGCATCTTCACAGACTGTCAGAAAAACACAATGCTGTCTCACATCACCGCTAATGACATGCATACTTTAAACCTCTGTTAAAGCTAACATCAGAAGACCATCTCTCCTAGTGTTGAGATCAGTCCAGTCATCTAAAGAGCGAATAATCCAGATGCTCATGTACAATGATAATAAATGATGCAACACGGTGCAAAGAAATATGTTCTTACGGAGTATATTTTTGTCTTGTTTCCGGCACAAACATCTAAACATTCTTAAATTAAGATAAATTTACTTGAGAAGCAAAATTACATAAGATAAATGATCAAAATATAGTGAGTTTGTGCTTAAAACAAGAACAAATATCCTCCAATGCGGTCAGAAAAATCTAATTAATTTGAATAAATTGAATAAATTACTCTTTTTCTGATCCCATTGGCAGATATTTTTCCTGGTTTTAAGTTTTTCTGGCATCACTTTGCTTCTCAAGTAAACAAAACAACAACAACAACAAAAAAAACAGTTTTCTGAGAATTTTGCACTGCATTTTCTTAGTATTTTTGTCTTGTTTTCCAGCACGAATATCTAAACATTCTTAAATCAAGATACATTTTTACTGGAGAAGCAAAATTACTTAATGAAAGTCTGGTTTTCTGAAAAAAAAAAAGAAGCATCAAAATTAAGAGTTCATGCATCTGCCAATGGGGTCAGAAAAATCAAAAAGATTATGTTTCTGATTCTTTGAGATATTTTTTCTTGTTTTATACACGAAGACTTTAGAAAACAAGACTCAAAATCTTTAGTCACTTTGCTTCTCTCAAGTAAACAAGGCAGAAAAACTGAGCTTTTTGCTAATTCTAAAGTGTATTTAAAGTAACATTGTACTGTTCCCCACACACTGATATATTAGGAAAAGAAATCTCATCACAGAAGACACTTTTGAGCTGTATCATGTATATCATCGTTCTCAGTCGACCCGAGACGCATGTCAACACCAGACACAACAAAAGACTCCTTCTGACCTGAGGGCCAGTTGCGTAAACATAGCCATTATGTTAAGACTATGTCTTAAGCACTAGTATGACCAACTAACGGCTAGTAAAGGGGCGACCAGTCTTACTTTTACTATCAAATTAGACCAAACTACGTTTATATGTAACTGACTTAAAACTGAATGAATGAAAAAATGTGACGACTAACTTTTAAGATTAGTTTTAGCAGTTTATGCAGCCGGCCCCTGATATCAAGCCTCAGACATACAGAAGATCATAACCCAGAGAAGCCCTTGCCTTGTAATGGTCCAGAGCGTCTAGAGCGAGTCGGTGTCCCTCGGAGGAGAACATGCTGAGGGCCGCCAGCAGCTCGAACACCTGCTTCTTCACCATGGTGTTGGACGTGTCTAAAGCTGCAGGCAAAGGGAAAGGACACACTGAGTTTGTAGCTTCCTCCACCATCATTTTCTCCCTCTCCACTTTTGGGAAGTGTTAGCTGCTTATTTTTGGGGGATGTAATGTGAACTTTGCACTTCTGATGGGTAAAAAAACAGTCTAAGCATGTGATGGGTGTGAATGTTGAGCAACGCAGATACTGCTCTGTAGGAATGCGTGTTTTCTAAATTGATCTTGAATGCTGGAGAGTCGCTCCACAGTTTTAAAGCAACAGGTGGAGACGTTTAGCAACTATTGCATATTAGAGGAGAGAGGAGTGAACATTTGAGTGAGTGAAAGATTTTTTGGTGAATTATTATTCATTATAACCTGTTTCTACATGTTGCTAACCCTCTATGCAGGGACGTGCAGCAGGGCTCCAGACTAACTTTTTTCACCTACGTCCTGGAACCGTCCTAAAAAACAATATGAACCGTCCTAAAGTGAATGTCAACCGTCCCAAAATCAAAATGTTGTTTCTGTACTTTGTTATTATCATCTATAGTTGTAAGTCACATAATAAAAACACCATCTTTATGATATATATTATTATATTTATTTAGCTCCATTCAAAGTAGTTATCTGTAAACAGGTAAAAAACAGATTTAATAAAAAAATATCAGGAGTTAAATGCTTTTTTGTATTCATGTGAAACTGTAACAAATTCAGATGCAACATTGTTTCTTTCATGGAATTCCAAATCAATGATTGTAGCACCAGTGAAATCAAAGACTTGTAGACTTTCTTGTAGCCCACACTTTCCTCAAAAGCCTGATGATCATATTTCATACTCATGATTTTTCTAACAAATGATTTATGGATAATCAAGTAAACCTGCTTCAGTCCAGTTGAAATATTACAAACAATTTCAAAGTTATTCTTACTTTTACTTGATAAAAATAAGAGATCTACCGATAATCAGTTTTACCGATATTTTTCCCATAACCGGGTATCAGTTTTATAATATCGGGATTCCCCGATAAACGGCGCCAATTTGTGGGTGTTTTGAGAATGCTTTTGGTTTGTTGTTCTTTGTTAGAATAATTTTTACATGCTATACTCGTTACCTGTTTGTTTACCTGATTAAAGTTATATAAAAACACTAGTGACAGTGCACTATATATTTTATTTTTGCACTCTATCAGACTAAATTTATTGATTTAAAAGTGCGTTTTGTTTTTATGCAATGAGGAAGTGAAATTGAAGGAATTACAGTATTTAAAAAGTGTTCAGTTCAGTGTTGTTGTTATAATTGTCAAAAACACAAATAAATATCGGTTCCATATCGGTTCCAGGGCACATAAACATGCAAATAATTGGTATCGGTTATAAAAAAAAATCAATATTGGTCGATAAAAATCAGTGCAGATTTCACCGCAAAAAGACACGTGAAGCAAGAGCTGTTTGTACAATTACACTAAAAGACTTGATAAAAGTCTAAACTCTCAATCAGACGACAGAAGACTGGAGGAGATTGAGTGTTGAGATCATGTTTGTTGATCATTTAGAAATTCAGGTTTACAAAACACTTTGTAAGCACTTTACAATAAGGTTCATTAGTTAACATTAGTTAATGTATTAACTAACATGAACTAACAATGAGCAATACATTTGTTACAGTATTAGTTAATCTTTGTTAATGTTAGCTAATAAAAATACAGCTTTTCTTTGTTTGTTCATGTTAGTTCAAAGTGCATTAACTAATGTTAACTAATACATCCTGTGATTTTAATCACAAACATATTAGTAAATGTTGAAATTAATATTAACTAAGATTAATAAATGATGAAGAAGTATTGTTCATTCTTAGTTTATGTTAAAGGGATAGTTCACCCAAAAATTAGGCCATTATTTACTCACCCTAAAGTCATCCTAGGTGTATATGACATTCTTATTTCAGACAAATACATTAAGAGTTTTATCAAAAAATGTCCTGCGATGGATAGATGCACTTTTATCATGAATAGATGCACTTTTCTGATAAGTAAATGCACTTTTATGATGGATAGATGCACTTTTATCATGGATAGATGCACTTTTATGATGGATAGATGCACTTTTATCATGGATAGATGCACTTTTATGATGGATAGATGCACTTTTATCATGGATAGATGCACTTTTATCATGGATAGATGCACTTTTATCATGGATAGATGCACTTTTATCATGGATAGATGCACTTTTATCATGGATAGATGCACTTTTATGATGGATAGATGCACTTTTATGATGAATAGATGCACTTTTATGATGGACAAATGCACTTTTATGATGGATAGATGCACTTTTATGATGGATAGATGCACTTTTATGATGGACAGATGCACTTTTATCATGAATAGATGCACTTTTATGATGGATAGATGCACTTTTATCATGAATAGATGCACTTTTATGATGGATAGATGCACTTTTATGATGGACAGATGCACTTTTATGATGGACAGATGCACTTTTATCATGATTAGATGCACTTTTCTGATAAGTAAATGCACTTTTATGATGGATAGATGCACTTTTATAATGGATAGATGCACTTTTATGATGGATAGATGCACTTTTATGATGGACAGATGCACTTTTATCATGGATAGATGCACTTTTATGATGGATAGATGCACTTTTATGGACTTCAAAACAGAAACGGCCATTCACTGCCATTATAAAGCTTGGAAGAGCCAGGCCATTTTTTAATGTAACTCTGATTGTATTCGACTGAAAGAAGACTGTCATACAAACCTAGGATAACTTGAGTGCGAGTAGGCTAAATCATGGACTAATTTTCATTTTTGGGTGAACTATCCCTCTAACTAAGGTAGTTAACTAATGTTAACTAATGAACCCTTTTTGTAAAGTGTTACCGAAGTTCATGTATTGAGAGTTTCTAAGGTTAAGACAGTGAGAGTGGCTCTATATACCCTGAGACAGCTTGCGCACGTATCCCTCATTATCCACGATGAAGTGAATCCCAGCGGACGAGTTCATGACGGCCCTCACACAGCTAACACACGTGAGCTGCAGAAGAGCGTCTGCGATCCGAGAGCATCCGCGACCCGACAGCCGGTCCAGCGCCTCCAGAAGCAGATCCAGGCCCGAGAGCTCCAGGAATTGATCCATCCAGGCCTGGTCACTCTTCTCCAGACGCTTCTTCAGGCCGGTGTAGTTGACCACGCTGGGCACCTGCAGGAGACGAATGCACAGCTCGGCCTCTGCGTTCTCCAGGTTAGCCTCCTGAGAGCCGTCCGAGTCCTGAGACGAGCCTAGTCGACCTCTCACAGCCAACCACTTCTTCTGCACGCCGTCAGACTTCACAGCCATGATGAAGATGAAGAGAGAGGAAGCTGCTGCGGAGACAAAAAGCAGAGAAAACAATTAGACAGACGATAACAATAATACTTTCATCTATGCACACAGAAACTAAAATCTCTTCATGACAGACCACCAAAATAAAAGATCAGCTCAACTATTATAAATTATGACAGAAATATTGTATAGTATTGTATAGCACAAAGTAAGGCAAGGCAAGGCAAGTTTATTTATATAGCGCATTTCATACACAATGGTAATTCAAAGTGCTTTACATAGAAGAAATTAAAATAATCAAAAGAAATCAGAATAATTAAAACAGTTTAGAATAAAAAGTAAAATACAGTATAAACAGTCACAATGGTAATTAAAAGTGCTGTACATAGAATAAATTAAAATAATCAAAAGAAATCAGGATAATTAAAACAGTTTAGAATAAAAACATAAAATAAAATACAGTGCAAACAGTCGGACGAACAGTGGCTCATTCAGTAAATGCACAGCTAAACAGAAGTGTTTTGAGTCTGGATTTGACTGTGACTGTAGGAGCACATCTGATCTCTTCTGGAAGCTGTTCCAGTATAGTAGCTAAAGCAGACTCACCATGCTTAGAGTGAACACTTGGTGTTTCTAGCTTATGTGATCCTAATGATCTGAGTGATCTGTTGGGTTTATATTCACTGAGCATATCTGCAATGTATTGAGGTCCTAGGCCATTGAGTGATTTATATACCAGTAATAATACTTTAAAATCAATCCTATGTAACTGGCAGCCAGTGTAAAGACCTGAGGACTGGTGTGATGTGTTCATATGTTCTGGTTCTGCTCAGAGTTCTGTATGAGCTGCAACTGTCTTATGGTGTTTTTGGGAAGGCCAGTGAGAAGTCCATTACAATAATCCACCCTACTGGTGATGAAAGCATGTACAAGTTTTTCTAAGTCTTGACTGGAAACAAAGCATCTAATTCTTGCAATATTTTTCAGGTGATAGTATGCTGATTTAGTTATTGCTTTGACATGACTACTGAAACTAAGATCTGACTCTAGAGACACACCCAGATTCCTGACTTGATTTTTAGTTGTTTGACCCCTAGACTGAAGGTATGCGTTCACCTTGAGAACTTCATCTTTGTTTCTGAACGCAATGACTTCAGTTTTGTCTTTGTTTAACTGAAGAAAGTTTTGGCACATCCAATTGTTTACTTCATCAATGCATTGGAAGAGAGAGTCAATGGGGCTGTAATCGTTAGGCGATAGGGCTAAGTAGAGCTGTGTGTGTGTGTGTGTGTGTGTGTGTGTGTGTGTGTGTGTGTGTGTGTGTGCGTGTGTGTGTGTAAGTAGAGCTGTGTGTCGTCTGCATAGCTATGGTAAGCGATTTGGTTCCTTCTCATTATTTGGCTCATTGGGAGCATGTACAGGTTGAATAGGAGTGGCGCAAGAATTCAGCCTTGAGAGACTCCGCATGTCATGGATGTCCATTCAGACTTATGATCTCCAAAACTCACATAATAAACATAATAACATCTAAAAGTAATAATAATAATACAATTTATTAAAACATTAAATGTATTTATTTATTATTATTATTAAATAAGGTGATGAGAAACAGAACTTGCATAATGTATGTATTAAAATGGATACAAAAAATCTTGCTTTAATGATATTCCTTTTAATAATAATTTATTAAAACATTAATAATAATAAATTAAAACATTAAACTAAAAATAATAATAAAATTTATTAAAACATTACTTTTATTTATTATTATTATTAATAAATAAGGTGCTGAGCAACAAAACTTGCATAATGTACTCTACCGATTTTTAATGTTTTAAAAGAAGTCTCTTCTGCTCACCAAGGCTGCATTTATTTGATAAAAAAGGAGATTCGTTTCGTGTAACTACTACAGGTGACAGTTTGCTGGGCAGAGTCGAACCTAGAAACCCAAGGATCCATACAGTTTACCGAGAGCCAATTTCTTCGTCTGGCAATTTGTCTGAGGTAACGTTAGGTGATTACTGAAATAAAATGTGGGGGGAAAAAAATCTTCTACTTTTTTTTTCATAGAACGAAAAACATTATGGCGCTCATCAATGTCAGTTCCAAATAGTGGACCAATCAGAAGAGCCCGGAGGCGGGGCAAGCGTTGCGAGACTTTGTTTACAGTAGCGCGTGGCGCTTTAAAAGCGCGTCTCGAGACTCTCGCGTTCTGAGCTTCTCTTTTAAAAGTCATAAATACATTTAAACCGTTCCTGAGCGGCGCGTCTCGCGTTTTTATACGCAAAGAAGCGTTCTGTGTGAATGGCCCAGTTTAAAAACTGAGAAAGACTAGAGTTAGCGGCTGCTTAAAAACTCCTCTTTGTTGTCTATTAATAAACATTGTGATTCCGAGACGAGTCGTTAAAGACAATTGTAAGTAATTGTAAGTGTAAGTTAGGCCTAAGTTACACGAATGGACTTCTCTGACAGAAGCATCTTAAAATTATTAATAAAAATAATTTAAACAAATTATTCGGACATTATTAACATGTTTTGGACAAATTAACATGTAAATTACAGTTTGATGTAAATTTAATGAATGTAACAAACCTTAGCAGCAAATAAGAGCGAGAAGAGTTAGCTGTTAGTTAAAGACCCTCTAGTAGTTGTCTGACGAGGATGAGCGGCAGTCGTCATGGTAACTACTCTATCAACCGCCACTCCGAGTTCAGAAAATGCAGCTGCAAACTCATTATAATACATTAAAGTCATTTACATAATGTTATATTACACGTAAACAGAAATATGTAATATGTAGGTAAAAATCTTTTTGGAATATATACAAATAATTTAATATTTATGAAATTATTATTATTAATAAATATTTCAATAAATTATTATAAGGAACATAATAAAACCAAGATTTTTTTATCCATTTTAATGTACATAATGTACATGATATGCAAGTTCTGTTGCTCAGCGCCCTATTTAATAATAATAAAACAAATATATATATATATATATATATATATATATATTTATAAAACATGATATTTCTTCATTTGTTTTAATTTAAACAGTATGCAAGTTCTGTTGTGCAGAACTTTTTAATGTTTTGCTGTAAATTCTTAGTTATTTTTCATGTGATTACAATGACTCTTGAGTCCATGACTCAATGAGTCATTACTCCACATTTGGTGCTGGTCGAACATATAAAGCATCTTCTAGTAAGCAGCAAGACACATGATAAATAAAGAGGACCTATTAAGCTCTTGTTTTTATGTTGTTTTCAGGCTCGACTAGAACAGGTTTTCCTGCTTGAATGTTGATCATTTTCCTCATATTCTCCATTGTTGCAGCTCCTCTCTTCCCAGTCTGTCAGTAACGCTCCGTTTACTTCCTGTCTCTATGAAGCCCCTCCTTCTGAAAAGCACACTGTGCTCTGATTGGTCGGCTGGAGCAGTGTGTTGTGATTGGTCAAGCATTTCGAGTGTGTTTGGGAAATGTCCCGCCCTTCCCATAACCGCCAGTTTAACACACTACTAACTAACTCAACCAGGCTCCGCCCCTTTATTCTGCGTATGAATTATTATAATGAGGAATATTGTGACGTGTTCGTTCCCGGAAGAAAGACACTGATATAGAGAAGAACTGGAGCTTTTTAATGCTCAAACAGCAACATTACACAATAAAAAGAGATGGACATAATATCTTTAAGAAATAATTCTCCACTTAAAACACTCATATTGAACAAGACATCAAAACTAGGCTTAACGACACAGGAAGGTCGGAGCCTCTATCAGAAATGCACATATTTAGAGGAAATTAAAGCAGGAAGGAAGAATAAAACTGCTCAACACATTCTTGAATCCAGTGCGATGGATGATCAGTTCAGACTCGCACAACATGAGCTTTTGACATCTTTCTTCACGCAGGTCCAGACGACTTTCTTTCTGATTCAGGATATGAGCCGCACTGACTCACTATTTCTTCATTAAAGGGGTCATATAATGGTACATGCACTTTTTCAAGTTGATTGTACTGAAATGTGTGTTGGCAGTGCCTGTACACAACCATTATATAATGATAAAAATCTATCCAGTGTTTTTGTTTTAATCTCCTTATATGTTTTCCCCTGCCTCAAATTGAGCCATTCGATTTTGTGACGTCACTAAATCGGACGCCCCTCCCACGATTGTTGATTGACAGCAGCGTTTCAACAGATCCCTGCCCTGAGCGAGCTGTCAGTCATCATAGTCCGTCATTGTTGATACGCTGGAGCAGAATGGCGTCTAAGCGATTGTGGTGTTCTGTTCTTGGGTGTAATAACGAACACAGCAGTAATTTTGATGTTCCTAAATCCGAACCGCTGAAGACACAGTGGCTGAGTTTTGTTTTCGAAGGGAATATTCCCCACGAGCAACGTCAATGCTTTCATGTTTGCGCGATTCGCAAATCTTTTCTCACCAGACTGCTTTATTAACGAAGGAAGTAACTTATAAAGCTGATTTTGACAAGAAGCTGCTCCTGAAAAAAGAATCGTTACCAACTATTCATGTCTCCCTGCTGAACCTCCAGAAAAAGTAAGTGTAACATTTTATTAACCTTTATATTAATCTTTGCAAATCGCTTCACGATGAATGCGGCTAAGGTTTACACTCAGGGTACATACGGCATGTTTTCTATGTACAACATTTTCAATATAATTCATAATCCCACTGTAACAATGTTCAGGGAAGAAGGAGGCGGGAACCGGCGAACAATCAAAATAAACTTTATTTAAAATAAAACAAACAAACTAAAATACCGCCAGCAGCCCCTCGCGGACGACTGCTGGCTTACCAAAAATAAACATAACGGCCAGCAGCCCCTCGCGGACGACTGCTGGCTAAAATAAAACAAAAACACAACTAAAACACAGGCCTGTTCCTCTCTCGATCATCAACGTCGTCGCTCCTCCTTTATGCTTCCGCTCCTCCGTTAGAGATGCGAGGCCGGTGTGCTCACAGGTGTTGCTCATTATCAATCGCACCACCGGCCTCGCGCCGTTCTCTCACGTCCCTCGGCCGTCCTGTTCGCCACATACCCCCATCGCCCCTCACAGGCCGGGGGGTACCCACGAGCCTGTGCCTACTCCCCCCCCGGCGGCGGCGATCCCTGGGGGGTATGGACCGACAAGCCGAGGGAAATGGAGACGGAAGCATGAGGAGCGACAGATCGAGAGAGGGGAGAGAGAAAAAAAAAAAAAATGGTCCGGTTCCCACAACGCGCTGCCATCTGGTCCCCCACCAGCTGGGCGATCTCCTCCGCGGTGCCTGGCGGTGACGCTGGATGGCCCTCGGTGGACGGCTCGACGCTCCTCCGCCGCCCGGTGGACGGCGACGGCTCCTCGGGTGCCTTGGGCAGACGGTAGGAGTCCCCCGCTCCCTGCACCTCCCCTTCTCTGGTGGACGGCAGCAGGCTCCGGTCCACGGCGAGCGGCGGCGACTCCTCCTCTCCCTCCCGGATGGCAGCCGCCCCTCCAATACACAGGCGGCCGGCAGCGAGCTCGACCGTCCAACCGGCAACTCTCTCCAGCGCACCGCCTCGAGCGTCCATGGCCGCGAGTCCCCCGCTCCCTGCTCCTCCCCTTCTGGCGGATGGCAGCAGGCTCTGGCCCACGGCGAGCGGCGGCGACTCGCGCACCATGCTCGATGACACCGCGGATTCCCCACAGCGGCGAGGACTCTCTGACAGCGCGTTCCTCCCTCTTCCCGGGTTTCGGCACCAGTGTAACAATGTTCAGGGAAGAAGGAGGCGGGAACCGGCGAACAATCAAAATAAACTTTATTTAAAATAAAACAAACAAACTAAAATACCGCCAGCAGCCCCTCGCGGACGACTGCTGGCTTACCAAAAATAAACATAACGGCCAGCAGCCCCTCGCGGACGACTGCTGGCTAAAATAAAACAAAAACACAACTAAAACACAGGCCTGTTCCTCTCTCGATCATCAACGTCGTCGCTCCTCCTTTATGCTTCCGCTCCTCCGTGAGAGATGCGAGACCGGTGTGCTCACAGGTGTTGCTCATTATCAATCGCACCACCGGCCTCGCGCCGTTCTCTCACGTCCCTCGGCCGTCCTGTTCGCCACACCCACGTTTATAATGAACAACGCGTTATGGTTATTGTGTTATTACAAACTGAGTACGTATAACTTATATCAGTAAACACATAGCGTTCGTACATCTCACTAACTTACTCTACCCTGCCAGTACACAAAGATAGATCAAAGTGACAATATAATAACCAACCATTCAGAAACGTCATGTTCGAGCCTTAATTGTCTAACTTCTTCGGGCCGTCATCTTGTTCCGACTCCGGTTCAAACTGATACGGTTGCACAGATGTGTTCTCCTCAGAGACTCCCGCTGCCATTTTTTTCCTATACCCTCAACTGTTGTCAAGGTAACACTCCACGTGCGGTGTGGTCATAACACTGTTATGAACGCCCGCTGAACAGAGGGGCGGAGTGAGCGAAGCTCCTTATCATTTAAAGGCATATGCACTGAAATGGCGTGCTGAAAACAGAGCTGTTTTTGACCAGGTAAAATTAGTGTTTTCTTACAATACTAACGAAAATTTTTAATTAAAGTATATTACAAAATTTTCATTTAGACCCTAAAGAATCAAATTAACTTGTATGAAAATGGCATTATATGACCCCTTTAAAGGATTAGTTCACCTCAAAATGAAAATTTCCTAATAATTTACTCACCCCAATAGCATCCAATATATCCATGTCTTTCTTTCCTCAGTGGAAGAGAAATTACGTTTTTTGAGGAAAACATTTCTGGATTTTTCTTCAAATAATGGACTTCAATGACAACCAGCGTTTTGAAGTCCAAATCAATGCAGTTTCAAAGGTCTTTAAAGTGCTTCAGCGGACTGTGCAAGATCGCAGCTGAGGAGGAGGGGCTTATCTCGCGAAACGATAGGTAATTTAAAAAAAATATATATATATACTTTTTAAGTACAATTGACCTATGGCTAAGCCACGCCCCCAAACGCGATGAGCCAATCACAGTGCGCATAGCTAACCCAATACACTCGGACATTCTCTGCTTCCTCGTTCATTGAAATGCATTGCAGTTAGTCATTTTCATTCGTTTTTATATGTTTTTTCCTGTCATTTTAAGTTTAAGTCCATTATTCGAAGAAAAATCCAGAGATGTTTTCCTCAAAAAACTTAATTTCTCTTCCACCGAGGAAAGACGAGGATATCTTGGATGGCATTGGGGTGAGTAAATTATTAGGAAATTTTAATTTTGAGGTGAACTAATCCTTTAAGTATTTTACAGTGTAATGCTGAAGATTAAAGCCTCTTCTTAATGTATAATTATGATGCCAGTTGAATATGTGCTGAAAGCATTGTAAGAACACACCCTTAAACTCAACAGCACAGCAATCTCTCAGAATGACTGAGATACTTCAATCATCTCGCAGACAGAAGTCAATGTGGAAGGTCAAACTGTTATAAAGTCATACACTGAAAATTATATGAATAATAGCCTAAGTTATGACAGCATATGTTTTACATTGGACAAAGTGAAGCTGGAGCGCTGCTGGTATCCCTTGAATCCTCTGGTGCTCAATATGAACAGGGTATTGATGTTTGTAAATGATTTTTGAATGCAATAGACCCAATTGCCATTTTGTTTTACACTCTTCATGTTGTTTTAGAACCATCTTGAATATGAATTAAGAATCATTATGTGTGCCAGAGTGGCATACCTGAAATCAATGCAACTATAAGTCTGACTTGATTCTGTCCGTTTGTTACCAACACCATGATGAAGGCCGGTGGGTCGATACGCGTTGGTGTTTTAATGTTTTAGCCCTTAAATAATAAAGGCTTTTTAACTTTTGCATCCTACTGAGTGCCTGGACTTGGATTTTTCCCAATTCTTTTATATGTTATACTTTGCTTTAACTCATCAAAATAACTTAAGCAATTTTAACCTTTTTATACGTTTTTTTAAATTTAAAAATCAAAGACCGTCTAAAAAACACGGTTTGAAATTGCTGGTGATACTGACGTCACAAACTACCTTGTAACCAATCAGATCAACGTGTGATCGTCAACGAGTGGATCTCTGAGTGAGTGAGTGAGTGGAGGCGGGCTCTTTATTCGTGACATATAAAACATTTAAATTGAGCAACTGACTGTTCAAAAGTCAGGAGGATTTTTAATAGAAAAGCAAGGACACATAAAATTGATCAAAAGTGACAGTAAAGACATTTATAATGTTACAAAAGATTCTATTTCAGATAAATGCTGGTGTTTTAGAACTTTCAATTCATCAAAAAATCCTGAAAAATACAAATGTATCAGTTTCCACAAAAGTATGAACCGTTTTCAACACAAAAAATGTTTCTTGTGCATCAAATCATCATATTATACTGATTTCTGAAGGATCATGTGACACTGAAGACTGGAGTAATGATGCTGAAAATTCAGCTTTGATCACAGGAATAAATTACACTTTTCTATATATTCACATCTATTTTACATTATAATAATATTTCACAGTTTTACTGTATTTTTGACGCAGCAGAAGAGACTTTTTCAAAAACATATTGGTTGATTGCTAGTACAAACAACTTACTTTTACAAATCAGCTGCTTAAAAGAGAAACGCAAGAGTATTTCAAATGATCCTTGACTTCTTAACATAAACACGTGTTTGTTACAGGATAAAGTCTATTGTACAGTACATCCAGCCGTATCCATCTAAACTGCTGATTCAACACAATCTTTACTTCACAATCCGTCCCATCAGGGGATCGACTGTGGACAAAAGAGCGTTTATGCCACGACCAAACCAAACAAAAGTGCCAGACTGGCACTGGATCCAGTGTGTTTCGGCCGAGGGAAAGGACGACTTTTAGTTTCAAAGCTGTTTTAGATTGAGAAGTGTTTTGCTTGGGAACCTTCCAGACATTCCTGTTATGTGGATTTAAAGTGAACGTGAAGAATGAACAAATGTTACGTGTCTGTACCTTGAGTCAAGTTTTTGACATTCTTCATATTCTGTGTGCTGGTCAGTTCACAGCAGTGACAGAAATCATCTTTTCCAATCAGTTTAAATTGATTTTTATCTTTTATGGCCATTTTTACCTTTATAAAGTCATTTTGTCTAACCTAATTACATGTATGCATCATCTTTTGTGTCAAATTCTTACATTTGATCAAATAATAAGACATAATAGGGCTGTTACCAATCAATTGAAATCAGTAAGTAAATTCATGAGCTAAAGAGGAAAACAGAAGCTGCATCTGAAGTTTAGATGTACAGTATTTACACACTGTTTAATGAAGCTCAGAGAGACTTGAATGCGTTTAACCTGCACTTACAAATGCAGAAATAATGTAAACATTAAACCTTTGAAAGGATTTGAAATATGAAAAGACACTATAAATGTGAAATTAAGTCACTGTGTTTACGAGTCATTGAGATAAAACCGATTCATTTAAACGGCTGACTCTTTCAAGTCTTAATTAGTGAGTCATTGAATCATTCATTCAACCGATTCGTTCATTCAGTGATGAAACACCGCAGTTTGTCACTCAGAGACGCAAAACAGTCCTGTGGTTTTGTTTGAAAACATTTGAAATAGAGCAAAAATAGCCAATACTGTCAAAAATGTAAGTCGCAATATATAACTACTTAATATTAACTTCTTAGTTATTGAACTGTTGTATAAAATCATAATCACATTTGTAATCATGCTGATATTTGGAGAAAAAAGCACTCTTCGAACTGTTGTATTGATTAACTATATTAAATGATATAATATAAAAGACATACAGAGGTACGTTTGCCCTTTATCTTGAATATTGACGGCATTATAGATGGATGCATTTTAATAGAGTAAATCGTGCAGTAAATCACACATTGTACCTACGTTGTGAATGCGTGGCTCTCTAGGTGTGTTTCTGTGAGAGACATATCATATCAGATCACACATCTCTAAAAACAACAATCACGATATTATCGTAGGCGATATAGATCTCACTCAGACCCCCATATTCGGCCCTCATCCTCACAGAAGCACGTGAAGCTGATAGAAATCACACACAATCTGATGAAATGCCAATCATACTGTTGTGTAAAAGCCCTCGTGGCTGAGATAAACCACAAAACACTCCCTTCTGTGGACAAATTGCGCAAACATTGGAGGAAGAATCTCAGCGTGAGACACTGGAATGTGCTTCTGTCTACAGGCCTGAAGACTTCGGCCTCGGGTCACACGCTTACAGCCAGGAAGGAAAGACTTTCACATGAAGGGAAACTCGCATAACAATGAGAAACACGTCTTCTGCTGAGCAAATGCCAAAAAAAATAAATCCAGGTCATATTTCTACCCAACATTCAACAGATAAAAATAAGTAATTATAAATTACTGAAGCATATTTTTCAGGATGATTAATACCCTTATTTTCATGATATTTTCCTTTGATAATCATTTTTAAACCTTACAAATCCCATTAAATTGCTATTTTCTGTGGGTGGAAGTGCCAAGAAAATAATGCCACAAAAAACACATTTTCCGTTAATATTCATTTAAACATTTTAACCGTAAAATTACAAATTTAATTGTTATTTTTTTCTAACGCTGTGGATGCTTGTTTCCGCCACTAAATAACAAATAAAACCCTTTTTTTTTTTTTTTTTTTTTTTTACAGAATTGCATGTTATAAAGTTAGAATTTTTATATTAGAGCCCGACCGATATGGATTTTTGGGGGCCGATGCCGATACCGATATTAGGGAGTAAAAAAAGCCCGATACCGATATATCGGCCGATATTATTTATGTGTATATTATAATACAGTAGCAATATTATTTGTGAATTATAGTACAGTATACCAGTCAAAAGTTTGGACACTTTCCTATTGGTGTGTACAAACTTTTGATGGGTACTTTACACAGTAGCTATAAACAGAATAAATATATTTTATAAACACGTTTTGCAATGATCACTCAAATGTGGTAATCAAACACTTGTGTGACACAGATATGTAATGGAGGCAGGGGGAATGATAGAATGAGAATTATACAGCTGAGCTGTAACCAAACTAGTTTGCATTGCATGTTATATTATATTATATTATATTATAAATACTGTTGCATAATCTTCACTAACGACGACTTTGTCATTTAATTTAGTCATAACTTGTATCAATAAATATATAAAAAGTGTCACTGACAAAACCTTATTATCTTCTATTTTTACTCTTAATTCCTCTAATCTCTACCAGTGGAGGAAGAACTCAGATCTTTTTACTAAAGTAAAATGAATAATATCATAATGAAAACGTTTTTAATTACATATGTACAGTACTTTTATACTATTTTAAATAATTAGTAAGCAAAATGTACTAAACGTGAAACTAGGCTACTCTTAATGCAAAATGGCCCTATATAAAGTGTTATAATTATATACATTTTTGGAATATTGCTTGATGTTGTAACGTAGCGTTTTCAGGCAGAATGAGCTTTAACACTGTGTCTACACCGGACGCGGCCGTTACTGCTCGCGTCGCAACAGCTGTTTACCCGAGACAAAGCAGAATCAGTTTACTGTCGGAGATCGCTCGCGCCACGCATTTTAATCAATGTTTCATCAACCAATTGCCTTAATAAATAAGAAGAAGGCCTAAATATAGCAGACAATATAATCAGGACTTCTCAGCTGCGCGCTTGCAATAGTAACAAGCTCACACAATACGTGACAGAGGCTTGTAGCAGAGAAATCAATTCTGTGAATTACACTGCGCAAATCACAAGTAGGCTACTACCCACCGGATGAAGAAGGGTTGGCTCTCAGTCTCCACAGGCTACATAAAATATTCATTTTATTTTATTTTATTTTATTTTTCGTGTTTGCATTTATGAGGAAAAAACAATGTTACAGACGCGACAGTTCAGCACTACGGACGTGAGCGCTCTGAAAGCGGCACTAATGCTTTGAAACTTTCACATAGACATCAAACAGAAAGCACAAAACCTTTCGTTTCAAAGTGAATTTCGTTTTGTATTAATTGTATCTTAATTTTAATCAATGTTTCATCAGCCATTTGCCTGGATTTAATTTATAAGAAGTAAATATAGCAGACGATAGATAATCTCGACACGGAGGCGCCTGCGGGTGAACTGGAGCTCGTCTCATGAACCGAAACTCAGCGTATAGACCTGAGAATTGAAATATATCTATATTGAAATGTCTACTTTTAAACAGAACAATTCAAAACGAAAGACAGACAGACTCATGTAATCGTATGAAATGTGCATTTCTCTCTGGCGCGCGCTCACTGAATATCGCGAGTCAGCATCGTCAACTTCATCTTTGGCTGACACTGACTGAAAACACTTTTTATTAATAAACAATTAAAATGTCTCCTTGCTATATTTGTTGTATTCATAATCATTATTTTTGCCAGTTCTTGTGACAGCTTTTAGGTGCTTTATTGGCAGCGCCCCCCTTACATGAATCACCTTACCCGCATTTTTTAAAATATTCATTTATCGGCCATTATAAATGCCGATACCGATAGTTAGGAAAATGCCTAAAATCGGCCGATAATATCGGCCCGCCGATATATCGGTCGGGCTCTATTTTATATACAAACTCACAATTGTTGTCTTTTTTTCCTCAAAATTAGACTTTTCAACTTTAGTAACGAGATTTAAAATTGCAATTCTGAGTAAAAAGTCAGAATTGTGAGATTAAAAAGTCAACATTTTAACTTGCAAACCAAATTGCATTGTTATTTGTTAGGGATGGAATTGTCAAGAAAATAATGCCAAAAAAAACACATTATCCTTTAATAATCATTTTAACATTTTTAACTTTTAAAACCCATTTGCATTGCCATTTTTGCAGGTGGAACTGTCAAGAAAATAATGCAGCAAAAAACTTTTCTTCTTTTGAAAAAACCCTATATTGTTCGATTTTGGACGTGTTTTCATGAGATTCAGCCTACACACTTCACAGAAGCAGGAAAGCACAAACAGTCTGAAGGTTATTTCTCTGAAGAAGTGCAGATACTAAAGCGTCTTCTTCTCTGCGCTGAGGTCAGAGAGTCTCATGGGCGATGGTAACCTACATATGAACAATACAATCACGTGTGTTTGTGACAAACTTGCGAATATTGTGTGAAAAGTATTCATCATATCCAGATGACGTGTGGGTGAAACGAGTTACACAAGGAAAACCAGAGAGCCATGTAAGTCCAGAGATTTCACAGCTCGCTCATTTCACCGGAATCGATCACACGTTCTCCTTTCCTGGGACTCGCTTACATGACACAATCTAATGGGAACAACAGCAGCAGTTTCCTGTCAGATGCAAATGAGCCTTTAATAAGCACACTTACATAAAATACCACGGATCGTGCCAGAATGATAACAGCCTGCAGAGAGCAAAGCAATGCAGTTTGGGTTTTGATGACTGGATGAATTATTCCACCTCAATAAACTAAACGCCCTCTCACTTTATTATTATTCATCATCAACAGGAGTCTAGAGAATTAGACATCATTCAGAACAATAAAAAAACACCACGATGCATCATAAACTACAGTATAATATATGCACATAAGCCCATATTTGACACTTGAAATCAATAGTTACGGTCAGAACTACAACAAATGAACAGCTACTGACAAAATAATAGTTACTGCTTAAAATGAAAGGTTCTTTATTGGCATATATGATTCAATGAAGAACCTTTAACAATGTTTCCATTGCACAAAAATTTAAATGTTCTTCACACTAAGATAAAATGGTTCTTTTATGAACTGATCACTGAAAGGTTCTTTGAGGAACCAAAAATGGTTCTTCTATTGCATTGCTGAAAAAAAAAAATCCCCATTTTTTGTTTAAGATTGTATTAAAAATGCTTGATTTTGTCCCTGCATCCATGATGAAACATGGTTATTATCCAGAGCAAATACATCTGATATAATTCAGCTTCATTTCAGCGCATCATCTGCTTCACATTAAAGGTATAGCGGAGGATTTTCTTTTTCCGGGTGGTTAGCCTACACTATTGGTCCACCTAAGTGTCAATCATTCTGGTGATACGCTACGTGCTCGTCCCTATGTAGTTTTCGCTTTCTGAGCATGCGCACTTTCAGGTGTATTGTGTGTGATGAGTTACGGTTTCAGCCATTCCTTTGAAAATGGCTGAGGGTCGAAAGAGAAAAAATGTATATGAAGTGTATGAAAAGAAGAGATAGGCTGCAGAATATAGTAACAAGACCAGAGTGATTATGGGTGAATATTTCACACGCTGGCGTGCGCTAAAAGCACAGGTTGGGCTTCCCACTGATGCCGAAGGTTCTACTAGACAGGTAAAGTTTGGTAAAAGTCACTGCTAGTAAAAGTTAATGTAAGCTATGATTAGCGATGCTAGCCCTGGCACAAGTCATGCACCGCGTGACACGGTAAACATCTCAATTTGTCTAAAGTAGCCTTATGACCAAATGGTAAATGGTATCATGGTAAAATATTCTAAAACTTTGTGTGTTCATTTTCGATAATTACAATGTGTTCACCATAGTATTTATTACACATGCAACAAGCTACTTCTCCATTACATATCATGTCTTGAGTCCTCGGTCACTCAACACGTTTAATAGGCGTTCCCTCTCGGGAGCAACTAGAGTGTTGCGCATGTGCATTTTTTAAAAAATTGGAGAGGTCGGGTCTTCTCTAAAATTCGGAAAGATCCTCCGCTATACCTTTAAGACTTAGATGTGGGCAGATCAATCCTGAAATACTGATGCTTTCTGATGTTATATGAAAATAATGAGTCAAAGGTATTGACGTCAGTAAGATTTTTTGTAAAGGAAATTAATACTTTTATTCATCAAGGACACATTTGATTGATCAAGTGACAGTAAAATCATTTATAATGTTACAAAAGATAATATATCAAATAAATGCGGTTCTTTTGCACTTTCTATTCATCAAAGAATTCTTGAAAATAAAATTTATATTTTTCTACAAAAATATGAAACACAAATAATAATAAAAAATGTTTCTTGAGCAGCAAATCATCATATTAAAAATGTGACACTGAAGAAATAATGATGCTGAAAATTCAGCTTTGATCACAGGAATAAATTACACTTTACTGTTTATTCACATAGAAAACAGCTGATTTACATTGCTAATAATATTTCAATTTTTTTTACTGTATTTTTTATCTATACTCTTTCAAAAACGTTAAAAATCTTACCGACTTCAAACTTTTAAACAATAGAGTACATGTAACATTTGTCATGTTAGGCTAGTTTTGATAATTAAAAGTTCAACTGGATTGTTTTATGTTCTGTGATTGTTGTTAATAAATCTGTGAGAAAAAAAGTGCAAAAGTTTAAATAAAAAAAATGTGTTTATGACTAATTGCGTCAACAAATCACAAAATATTTTATGGTCATGAAAATGAATTCAGATTTAGCATATTAATATTAATGCATTCACTTTAAAAATAATGACACTGCTTTCCCCTTCAGGAAAGTACATGTTAAAGTTAAAGTACAAGTTAAAGTGCATGCTTTTAAAAGTAAAAAGTATCAGTATAAATATGTTCCTATTCCTGTAAATATGATGCTGTGCCTGTATTTACTTTGTAATCTGATTCTAAACGATATCAAATTTGGCAAGTATCGCCCTAATAAAGACTATTTTCAAGTCCAAAAGGAAGAAGTGAGAGGATTGAGGCTCTTCAGAAGCTTCTCCTACTGTCCATCTGATCTTCACACACACACACACACACACACACACACACACACACTGATACATTACTCCAACACAGACAATGGGACACAGTCAATCCCAGGCTGGGACAAAAACACTCAAGGCTTCAAATGACTGCCACGATGGCAATAATATGAAAATCATCTTTACAGGGCAGATACAATAACTTTTCTTCGATGAAAACAAGCTATTAACCCTCTGAGTGATATAAACGACACAAACAAACACGTCCAGGACACATGATTTCAGCTGTTTGACTTCATATAAACGCAACTGATCTGATCTTCAGTAGATAAATATCAACACAAGCCACCGACAGTGAGTCTTCATCTCCTAAACATGGCGATTCCTCCTCCACAGCGCCATATGCATGATGCATAACCACAGATTTACGACACTACTAAAGTAATACCGCAGATTATTTAAACGAATTCTCAACTCTGATGTGTTTGCATGGTGAAAAGCAATCATAAAGACGTGAAATATTGACTTGTCCTACCTGATTCAGTGAATGTTCTTTATGGTGTGATGCAGAGGAGCACTGATGTGAGGAGGAGACACATGCGGGGGTTTCTCCTGAGAGTTTGAAACATTCCGGGTGGATGAAGATTGTTGAACTGACTCACTCACACATGATGTGCTGCTGCTGACACATGTGCTAACCACGCCCCCCGAGACCAACGGGGCGTGGCTTAACTCGCGCCTCCGCCAATCAAAACAAACCGCCTGTGTGCGGAATGGAATACGAGTACTGCATACATACTACATATATATACTATATACTCCACAGTGTGCCAGTACGCTGTGGAAGCTTGTTTTCCGCCACTGAATAAAAAAGAAAGCACTTTTTTGCCTCACAATTCTGACATTTTTCTTTTTTTCTCAGAATAGCGTGTTATAAAGTTAGAATTGTTAGATACAAACTCACAATTGTTGTTGTTTTTTCGTCAAAATTGGACTTTAGAACTCGCAATTGCGTATTATAAAGTCAGAAACTTGCAATTCCGAGAAAATGTCAAGATTGTGAGAAAAAAGTCAGTATTGTGAGATATAAACTTGCAATTGCGAAAAAAGTCAGAATTGCAAGATATAAAATCACAATTGCGAAGAAGTCATAATTGTGAGATATAAATTCGCTTTTGCGAAAAAAGTCATAATTGCGAGATATAAACTCAATTGTATGAGAAAAAGTGATAATTGCGAGATAAAAATGTGCAATTACGAAAAAAAGTCATAATTGCAAGATATAAACTTGCAATTGCGAAATATGTCAGAATTGCAAGATATAAACTTGCAATTGTGAAAAAAGTCAGAATTGTGAGATAAAAACTTGCAATTGCGAAAAAGTCAGAATAGCAAGATATAAACTCACAATTGCAAAAAAGTCATAATTGTGAGATATAAATTCCCAATTGCGAAAAAAAGTCATAATTGCAAGACATAAACTAGCAATTGTAAGAAAAAAAGTCATAATTGCGAGATAAAACATGCATTTATGAAAAAAGTCATAATTACGTGATTAAAAACTTGCAATTGCGAAATAGTCAGAATTGCAAGATATAAGATTGCAATCGTGACAAAAAGTCAGAATTGTGAGATAAAAACTTGCAATTGCGAAAAAAGTCATAATTGTGAGACATGAACTTACAATTACGAAAAAGTCAGAATTGCGAGAAATAAACTCGCAATTGCGAAAAAAGTCAGTGTTTTTTCCTCAGTATTGGACTCTCTTTAATGTCAATTATCTTTTAATTTTTCTTATTCCGTGGGGGAAACAAGCTTCCATAGTATACTGACCACAACTGAAGTATGGAACAGTAGACCTTTCAAACAACAGTATATAATATTAATATTTATCCACTATTTTTTATCTCCTCTACTCGTATTCTAAAACTGTAAAGTTTAATTGAATTAAATGTTATTTAAAATGTTTGTTATGTATATATAAATATATCACACTAAAATTATAATAAAAAAACACACATATATGTATAAACTTCTTTTTTTATGTTTGTTATGTATATACAAATATATTATATAAATTATATGAAATAAAAATGATATATATAAAATATAATATATAAATATAATCAATTATTTGGGTTTGAGGTGAATTATGTATAATAAGGCCAAGACATGCCATATTTATTATTTTATAAGTAAATATATATATATATATATATATATATATATATATATATATACATACATATATATAAACTTTTTATTTATTAAATGTATATATAAATTATAAATAAAATGAATATGTAGATAAAACATATAAATAAAACATAAAATATATAATGTATAATGTAAAATATAATAATATATAAATATAATAAAAAGTAAATATTAAAAAAAGTTTTTCTTCTTTTGGTTTTGAGGTGAATTATGAGATGAGCATCTGAAGAACATGCATGCTCCTTTATAAGTTTTTTTACGCAACAATCAGATACTGTATTGAGTGCTTCTGGTTTAATGTTATCAGATGCTGAAATATTTGAGAGATTCTCTGTGAACGTCATGCATATCTCAGAGTGTCAGTCTGGTGTTTTTCTCCAGATAAACAAACAAAAGCTGATGGAACACAATATAGTGTCAGCTGACACATGCATGACAGCAAAGAGTATATATGAATAGAGAATCTCAGGAAAGTATTCTATATTTGTACACTATATGTTGGATTAGAATCTCAGGAATATGAATTAAACCCATGCATCTCATTTTAATGCATTGTGTCTTCTTCACCATTGCACTGTCGGCAATACTCCAGTCTTCTTCTACTGTCACTATAGACCTTTTGATACTGTGCCTGGTTATGTGCATTATAAGTACATTTTATATGAAATATAAGCATATATTTATTAAGTATAAATATATTTAATTTAATAAACAATGCCGATATGTAAATGAGATTCGCCCGCACTCGTTCCTCCCGCACTGAAGGGGGCGCTGCGCTGCTCCTACTGTCACACACCGACAGACTGAGAGTCACACAGAAGAAGTCTTTAAACTACCGCCGAGGAGCTCAAGGATATTATTTTTACGCGTTTATTGTTTTATTTAGTGAAATTAAATCATGACGTCAACAAAAGAGCTTTTAGAGATGGATCTTTACGCTTTATTGGGTATTGAATCGACAGCAACAGAGAAACAGGTGCGTTAGTCTGAGAGCTGTATTCATTAGCATCGCTGCACACATCAATAAATAAATCAGATATTAATTATGATGAATGAAAATATATACAATAACAATCAAACAACAGTATAACAGTATCGTCTCTATCACAGGTGGAGCTTATAGAGGGAATGTTTGGTGTCCAGAATGTATGAGTGAACATGAAACTGAAGTGTTTACATGTCAAATTACTCACGGATTATTCATTTATTTAGTTTAGGTCATGTTTAATATTTGATTTTTCTTCTAGGTCATGTTTAGTATTTGATTTTTCTTCTACAACAAGTTTATAATGGCATACTTTTTGAGGATTTTATATAATCATTTTAAAAATAGTTTTAGACATAGAATCATATCGCCTGTTTTGATGATTGATTTCAGTAAGAAAACACAGATATTGAAGGCAGGACAGAAGTTTTGATGTATAATATTGTGCAAAGTGAAGTTAATTCGAGTGTTTTGATGTTTTTGAGGACGAAGTGTGTGTGAGTTTGTGCTGGTGATCAGCAGGTGGCGCTGCAGGCCAACACACGATGACCAGTGAAGGCTGTCGAGCTGTTTACTGTAATCATTTTAATATCATGAAGAAATCTCCACCTTAAGACCGAAAGAAACTATATTTTGCAATTATAAAATGAAACATATTATAGGCCTTATTATAATATTTATAATTATATATATATATAATTATATATGTATATTTAAACTTTTTTTTGTTATGTATATATAATTATATTGCATTAAAAATTGTACTAAATACAAAATTATATATATGAACTTATGTATGTATTTATAAATATATAACAAAATTTTATTAAATCATAATTTTTATATATATATATATATATATATATATATTAATATTAACCAGTCAAGGCTGTCGATCTGTTTATTGAGATTCTGGGGTGAATATCATGAAGAAATGTCCACGAAAGAAACGATATTTTGTAATTATAAAATTAACCATATTCTACTCCTTATTATACATATTTATTATTTTATTATATTTTATATACATATATTACATAACTATAATTAATAAAAAATTACACATATACATATATGTGTATAAACTTAAAATATTTTTTGTTATGTATGTAAATATCATAGACTTATATTACATTAAAATTATATTAAATACAAAATTATATATAAACTTTAAAAAAATCATGTATATGTAAATATATTACATTAAAAATATATATACATATTTAAAATATAATACACATATAATAAATTGTTTGGTTTTGAGGTGAATTATGTCTTGGCCTGTAGTATAATTCTTTTTTAAATCTTATACATTTTTATTATAATTATTTAAATATACACATATACTGTATATTTATTTAAACTTTTGATAAAAAAATTATGTAGCCTATATATATAAATATATTACATAAAATTATATGTAAAATGTAAAAAAATTATATGAATATGTAAATAAAATAAATATAATGCAAAATATAATAATATATTATAATAAAATGTAAATATTAAAGAAAAGTTTAATGTAAAGTTACTTGATAATGATTTTTTACGCAACGATCCAGATGCTGCATTGAGTGCTTGTGGTTTAGTGGTTCTGGTCTTCTAACTCAAGGTTTGCGGGTTTAATCCCAGTTCAGAGGCTTTATCGAGTTTCCGTTTCCTCCAGTTATGAATTGAATGAGTGGAATGAATGCTAAATGAATAAACGTGAGGGACGTTTGGCCCATCAGTGCTGGACTCGATGTTCAAACCCCGATGAACAAAGACTTGATCAGGTTAAAGACACAATCTCATATTGCTGATATAACACACACTACCAGTCAAAAGTTTGGGGTCGGTAAGATTTTAATGTTTTTAAAAGAAGTCTCTTCTGCTCACCAAGGCTGCATTATTTAATTAAAAATATCCACACACACACACAAAAAAAAAACTGTAAAATTGTGAAATATTATTATAATGTAAATCAGCTGTTTTCTATGTGAATATATAGTAAAGTGTAATTTATTCCTGTGAATTTTCAGCATCATTACTCCAGTCTTCAGTGTCACATGATCCTTCAGAAATCACTATAATATGATGATTTGATGCTCAAGAAACATTTATGATTATTATCAGTGTTGAAAAAAGTTGTGTAACAAAATGTTTTGAACAACATTTATTTTAAATAGAATCTTTTGTAAATGTGTTTAACTTCTGATCAATATAATTCATCCTTGATGAGTAAAAGTGTTGATTTCTTTTATTTATTCCCCCCAAAAATTAAATAATGACTGAATACTGACCCCAAACTTTTGAACGGTAGTGTTTAAAGTTACAAAAGATTCTATTTCAGATTAATGCAGTTCTATTGAACTTTCTATTCATCAAAGAATCCTGAAATAAAAATGTAAATAACTGTTTTCAATATTGATAGAATTTGGGTGCCAACACACACACACACACACACGCACGCACGCACACACACACACACCTATAGCTGGACTTTCTCCATCACCTGCAGCACAGAGTCCAGTATCGAGGGTCCCAGATCCAGACACACACACACACACACACACACACACACACACACACACACACACACACACACACACACACACACACACACACACACACACACACACACCTACCTACACACACACCTATAGCTGGCCTTTCTCCATCACCTGCAGCACAGAGTCCAGTATCGAGGGTCCCAGATCCAGACACACACACACACACACACACACACACACACACACACACACACACACACACACACACACACACACACACACACACCTACCTACACACACACACCTATAGCTGGCCTTTCTCCATCACCTGCAGCACAGAGTCCAGTATCGAGGGTCCCAGATCCAGACACACACACACACACACACACACACACACACACACACACACACACACACACACACACACACACACACACACACACACACACACACCTACCTACACACACACCTATAGCTGGACTTTCTCCATCACCTGCAGCACAGAGTCCAGTATCGAGGGTCCCAGATCCAGACACACACACACACACACACACACACACACACACACACACACACACACACACACACACACACACACACACACACACACACACCTACCTACACACACACCTATAGCTGGACTTTCTCCATCACCTGCAGCACAGAGTCCAGTATCGAGGGTCCCAGATCCAGACACACACACACACACACACACACACACACACACACACACACACACACACACACACACACACACACACACACACACACACACACACACACACCTACCTACACACACACCTATAGCTGGACTTTCTCCATCACCTGCAGCACAGAGTCCAGTATCGAGGGTCCCAGGTCCAGACACACACACACACACACACACACACACACACACACACACACACACCTACCTACACACACACCTATAGCTGGACTTTCTCCATCACCTGCAGCACAGAGTCCAGTATTGAGGGTCCCAGATCCAGACACACACACACACACACACACACACACACCTACCTACACACACCTATAGCTGGACTTTCTCCATCACCTGCAGCACAGAGTCCAGTATCGAGGGTCCCAGATCCAGACACACACACACACACACGCACACACACACACACACACACACACCCCTACACACATCTACACACACCTACACACACACACACACACACACACACACACACACACACACACACACACACACACACACACACCTACCTACAAACACACCTATAGCTGGACTTTTCCCCATCACCTGCAGCACAGACTCCAGTATCGAGGGTCCCAGGTCCAGTGACACACACACACACACACACGCTGGCAGAAGCGAGCCGTGTGTTTTGTGGATTTGAGCATCAGTGAGTTCCAGTGTTTGTCAGCTGTCATGAACTCGGCCAACGGGACCAATGAGACGTGCGGTTCACATTCCCAAAGACTCCTGGGAGTTCATGACATACACACAGAGCTCTGAACACACACATACTCAAGTGTGTGTGTTTTATTGTGTGTAATGCGTGTCATGTTTGAGACTCGCCGGCTGAAGCGAGTTCTCGTTGTGGTCCGGTGTGTTTTTCACATGTACGCGTGTGCAGTGTGACATTAATGTGATTCAGAGACTCATTCGGCTCGAGGTTCTGTGGGATTTCAGGGATGTGCTGGGTCATGTGACCGCAGTCTATTGTTATAAAACATGCTTTATGCCTTCCAGGAAACCGTGTCCCTTTGTCTTGAGTTATGTAAAACGTTTTGGTATTATAACTTTGTGTGTATGTGTGTGTGTGTGTAACAACTGCACCAGAAACAACAGAGAATGTGAGATGTGATCAGGAATATATGAAATGCAAGGAAAGCGCAGATGAACATGGAGATTTATTAAACATGAAACTGTCTTTTACAGATCAAGAAAGCGTACAGACAGAAAGCGCTGTCCTGCCATCCAGATAAAAACCCAGACAATCCCAAAGCTGGTGAGTGTTTTACTGTAGTCACCAATCATGTGAGGAAACCTGCAGAAATATGCATAAATAAACGTGTGTGTATTTATATATATATATATATTTTATATATGTACTATATATATAATATACCTTATATATAATACATTTAGTGTATATAAATAAATTATTTCAAATATATGACTTTATAAAACAAATACATTTGTTTAATTCAATTTATTTTATTAATTAAAATTTTAAAATTTTATTATTATTTATTTGTTCATTTCTTTTCCATAAAAACATAAACACATTTATTTCAACATTTTTATTTGTTTTTCATATTTATTCTTATATTTCTGTCTCTTATATGATTTATTATCTGTATTATTTTTTAACTTTATTTTTATTCTTTATTTTTTTTAATTATGTATTTATTTATTCATTCCTTTCTATATATATATATATTTCCATATTTAAATATTCCCACATATATATATTTCAAAAATCTTTCATTTAAATTTTCTTTGCATTTATTATTAATTTTCTGTCTCTTACATGATTTATAATTTTCTCCTTTTTTAAAGTTTATCTTTATTTTTATTTATTTATTTATTAGTTTTATATTTATTTATATTTTCAATTATTTTTTATATTATTTTTTCCCACATTTATTTATTTAAAAAAAATTCTTTGCTTTTGTGTGTCTTCTTTCTTTGCTGTCTCTGGTATTGCTTTGAGTTATTGTAGATTCCTCGTGTTTTGTTCATATCTCTTTTATGGCTGATTCTTCACAAACAGCTGGAGTAGAACATGTTCACTTTAACAAGAGGTGCTTATTGATGTTTTAGGAGAGATGTAACAAAACACTTATTTTTTTTTAGTTTTTCTCTAAACTTAGAGCCTATAATCTACTTATTATTTCAGGTTTCATGCAACAAAAACAGGCATAATTTTTTTCCATAGTTTTTTGCAGAGATTTTGCGGCTGTACCTTTAAGACGTCTATATGTAAATTCTCTGCTGTGATTGGCTAACCTCTGTTTACAGTCGTATGTTAATGAGCTAGTGGCGATGATGTCACAGTACCAGTGTTAGTTTCAGTAAATGTTGTGAATATTACAGTATGTATGCTTAGTGTATTATATGCTTGTTTCAAAAGAGTTTTCCAGCTTATGCTCTTTAAGA
>NW_027508715.1:0-37500 GCF_051911475.1 Siphateles boraxobius | reverse complement strand
TAAAAAGGTGTAGTTGTTCTAGAGGGGCGATAATTGAGGCTGAATCATAAGACATCATAGAGGATTGTATATTTACAATTGTGTTTCGGATGCTTTCTATTTTCTCATTGAAGTAATTCATAAAATCATTACTACTATATTGTAACGGAATATTTTGCTCTGGTGATGTTTGACATATCACTACTTATTCAGTATTATCAGCTTTAGGTGAACTATGACTGTGTAGAAGTTAATCAACCGTAACAGAGACCATTATAGAAATAGAAATATAGAAATCCTTGCAAAAAATAAAGAGCGAAATTATCAGTTTTTGGTGTAAGAAACTCAAGGTTGATGCTTTATATCAGTAATCAAAGAAACAATTGCTGCAACGAAACGAACGTGTACTTTGTTTGCACAATATTTACTCCCAGTTCACTATGACCCAATTGTTCAACAACTAATTTGAAAATGTTTATTATTCTTTGACATGCTGATGTTATTGGAGGAATGAACACTTCTGTTAACCAGACAAGCAGACTTAGTTATCAGAAGATGCCGATGATACCAAGAACAACTCCTTTTCTTTTTCTTTGTAACCATTGACATTTTAAATTAAATTTACTCAAACACATACTTGAATTCATGCTGATGTTCATTTCTTCATGAAGTAGATGTTGATAGTAGTAAATGTTTGCTGTTGAGTTTCAGTAAATGTCCTGGACTGGGAGTTTCGTTGTGTGAAAGCATCAATCTCTCCAAAGTGTCTTTTATAGGTTTTAACAGGTTCTTCAAGGATGTTTAGTGGTTTGTTTGAGTATATGGGAGAGTGTTTACCCTGAATCAATGTGTTTTCTTCTTCCTTGTGCAGCGGAGCTCTTCCACCAGTTGTCTCAGGCTCTGGAAGTGTTGACAGACGCCGCCGCCAAGGTCCGTATTCCCAGAAAAACACATCTGTGCATTTACAGTCTTGTTAGATCAGTGTATTTTTGAGTCTTCTGCCAACGGCGGGGTTCATGTAAGCTAGGGGTGTAACGATATTCGAACCGAACCGAAGAACCGCGATACAGAACCCACGATTCGAATCGTGATACTCTCATGGCGTACCGAACACGCCCCGCCCCCTGCTACCCCGGCCCCGCCCCGCCCCGCCCCGCTCATTGGACCTGGAATGTGTGCACAACGAATTCAGTTTTGTAGCCTAACCACCATTAACACCATATAATAGCAAGCTCCGTGTTTTGTTACTTTCGATAATGAGCAAGGTGTAATCTTCAAATTCTTACTATTTGATCACAAAAATCAAACAATAAATGCCGTTTTGGCGCTCTATGCTGTGGCGTGACAGATCTCTGTACTAGCTCCTCATTTCAAGCGGCAGCGCCGAGCGCGAGTTAACGCGATCATCTCTTCCTCAGTTACAGAATAAACATGAATGGACACCTGAAGGTATGTTGAAAGACACAGTATACTTACTGAAAATCATCACAACTCATGTAATCGCTCAATCAGTGTTTCAGCAGCGGAAATAACTATATTATCCTATATATTATATTTTACTTAACCTGTTAATTATATCTTGATTATTTAATGTACGTTTAAAATATCTTTCATGAAAATTACAGCAACTGTGTAAATTATTGTATTTCAATAACGAATTGGAGTAAAGTTAATGCAAAAATTGCCTTATGTTCAGTTTACATGTTTTCATACAATGTGTTGGGTGTTGATTATTATATCTAAAAAATAAATAGCATCTGAATTTAGGCTCTGCTGTTAACCTTTAATGTTATAGTAATGTGCGGCTCCCTATATAGTTTACAGCATTAGCAGATTTTTAATCCTTGCAAAACGTTTAATTGTAATTGAATTAATTAAATGAAAAAGACACCATTTTTTCATTAAACCACTGTTTAAATTTTTTTTTTAGCTTTCTAAACCGAACCGAGATGTCAAAACCGCGGGAAAACCGAACCGTCAGTTTTGTGTATCGTTACACCCCTAATGTAAGCCAAGAGATTTCCTCTGCTGTAATCAAAACGCCATAGATTTTAAATCAAATAATTAAAATCGAAATAAGTTTTATAAAAGTCCCCCTGTAGTAAATAATTGTATCCCTTAAAACTCATCTTTGTTCACCAAAATAAAATATTTAAAAATGTTTCCTTGAAAAAAAATGTCTTCATGCCTTAAAATATCTTGAATGTAACTCGACACCCTTGCCTAATTTAGTATTCGCGGTTCTATGAATATGCAAATGAGCCCCGCCTCCACTCACTCACTCACTCACTCAGAGATCCACTCATTGACGATCACACGTTGATCTGATTGGTCAAGGTCGTTTGTGACGTCAGAAACACCAGCGATTTCAAAGCGTGTTTTTGAGACTGTCTTTGGTTCACTGCAGTTTTAAGGAGAAAATACTCAGCAATGCTGTCGACTTATGAATTTACACTTGGTTTGTCCTAAAGCATATTAAAAACACCACATAGACGCATAAACAACATTAAGCGTTTGATTTTTCACCACAGGGGGACTTTAAGAGCTTAATGTTCTTAATGGTTTCCTTTCTTTTTAACCATTGAATTTACGACACTTTCAGTATTTCATGATTCACTGGATAAGGATTTAAAAAAATATTTTATACTCACAATTTCAACCTGATAAAATATTTTAGTGACTGGCATAATTATGATACTGGTGTTAATATTTTTTTTAATTTACATTTATTTATATAAGGATGTAAAAATGTACAATTTTGCAATTATATATTTCTTTTTTTTAGGCTTTAGAAAAATATAAAAATTACAGTGTAAAAACGCTCATGGCATTTTAAGATTTGATTAATTTCCATGACTTTTTCCAGGTCTAACATCTACAAATCGCACTTTCCCCAAACTAATTTTGATAAGAAACATCTTGATTTTCAGCTTATTTTAATGCTAGGTTTGTCTTATTTGAGTCATCTTGAGGCCGTCTGGTTGAGAAACACTGCTTTAGGAATACGTGATCTTATTCATCAGTTTGTTCATCTGATCATTCATTTGTTTGTCTTTCTTTCAGGCTGCTTACGACAAGATCCGCACTGCTAAAAAACAAGCCGAGGAGAGAAACCGAAAGCTAGATGACAAGAGGAAGAAGATTAAACTCGGTTAGCTACTCCTCTATTATCCAGATTGTCAGTGTAATAAATGCTGAATGACATTTGTTTGTGTTTTGTAGATTTGGAGGCTCGTGAACGGCAGGCAGACACTGTGAAAACAGAAGAGGTTAAAATCACCCGCACATTAGAAGAGGAGGTAAGAGCTGGGTTTGATGATTGGGTGTTTGTGTGTGTGTGTGTGTGACTTCTAGATTAGTGACTATGTGCTTGGAAGTCCCTTGTAGTCGTTTTGGACGCATTTTGTTCTGCTAGATGACTAGAAACCAAGGAAACACTAATATCTAAATTTACATTTATGCATTTGCAGACGCTTTTATCCAGAACGACTTATATTGCATGTAGGGTTTATAGATTTCTATCTAATATCTGTCTTAATATCTGAAATCACGTTCAAACGATAACGCCTCACCTTTCTATGCAATTGCAATATAAATAAAGTTATTGCCACTTTTTTCTCACAATTCGGACTTTTTTTATCGAAATTCTGACTTTTTTCTCGCAATTCTGACTTTTTTCTCGAAATTCTGACTTTTTTATCGAAATTCTTTTATTTTTCTTGCAATTCTGATATTTTTCTCACAATTGACCCTTTTCAGGGAGTTTGATTGGCAGGCGATGTGACCAATCATAATCCTCCGTCCACCGAATCCGCCATTTTTGTCCGACAAAGCAGTCTCAGGAGAGTTAGTAGATTAACGTTGGAGGATTTGAACATTCCTTCTAGTTAATTTATAGCATTTAATAAACATGAAAGAACATCAGAAGAAAGAGATGATCGGTACTGGTGACGAGCAGCTTTAACTGAGCGATATGTCACGACACATTAAAGAGTCACAAAACTGTATTTATTGTTTAAATTTCTTTAAAAAATGACAAAATTTTGAAAGTTGAGACTTTGTTTCATATCAAAAGTAAGCTGGTCTGTTGGCGTGTTGTCAGTGTCCTCTGCTCCGCGATGTATTGGTGTGGCGTGAGAGCTGCGCGGCTTGTTGGACATAGCAACAGTAACTAAAGGGGTGGGTCTTTGCGAACGGTCAATTCTGACATTTTTCTCCAAATTCTGAGTTTAAATTTCGCATGTTTAATTAACCCAATTTTGACTTTTCCCTCAGAATTCTAACTTTTTTCTCACAAATTGACGTTTTTTTCCACAATTCTGACTATTTTCTCTCAATTCTGTTCAAATCTCGCAATTTAGACTTTTTTTCCACTCAATTCTTAGTTTTAAATCTCGCAGTTCTGACTTTTTCCTCGCAATTCAGAATTTTTCCTTACAATTTTGACTTTTTTCTCACAATTTTGACTTTTTCCTTACAGTTCTGTTTAAATTGTGCAAGTCTAATTAACCCAATTCTGACTTTTCCCTCAAAATTCTAACTTTTTTCCCTCAATTCTGTTCAAATCTCGCAATTGAGACTTTTTTTCCCACTCAATTATGAGTTTAAATCTCATAATTCTGACTTTTAACTTAGAATTCTGACTTCATTTTTTCACAATTTAAATTTTTTTTCTTGCAATTGTGAGTTTATATCTCTTTTTTTCCATGGGAGAAATAAGCTTCCATACCTTTCTGTCCTGAAACTGCACACACACACACACAGACATCAGTGTTTTGATTGGTTTTATTAGTGAACAATCGGTGTCAGTGTTTGACATGTGGAGTCTGAGTGACGGGTTACTGCAGGTCAGTGTGTGTGAATCGCTCCAGGAGTATTGTTTTGTTAATTCTAGGAATGTGTGTGTGTTTGCGTGTTCGTCTGTTGTAGATCGCCCGTCTGAGGGAGGAGGGTTCACGAGAACTACAGGAGCAGCAGAGACTCATACGAGAGCAGATCCAGAGAGAGACAAACGCACACACAGGTGCTTAAACACACACATTAATGCATTGGGCAGATGCTTTTATCCTAAGAGACTTACATTGCACTGAAAGCATACTTTTTTTTACCAGTTTATGTTTAAATATTAAGTTATTCAATTACAATTGAATGAGAGATAGTAAATGATGACAGAATGATAATTTGTGGGTGAATTAACCCTTTAACGTCTAAATTGCAAATCCAGAAACAAACTCATTTTCATTTATTGTTTCCTCAATACTCCAAGAATCGTGTTTATGTGCATTTAAACCTTTGCATTTAAAAGTTTTAAACCTCTAGTAAACCGTTTCAGTCTGATCTGAAGAGTTTGAGCACTTCATGTGTGCATCTGTCAGTGATGAAGGAAACATTAGCAAAGCTGTGAAGCTTCATTCGAGTCGTCCTTTACTAGAGCTGTCAGATCCAGCCTAACAACGATCAAGCATTGCAAGAGCAAGGAACATACTGAGATCCACCGTTATTGATTTTTTCTTACCAATACCAATTATTTGCATGTCTATGTGCCCAGTATATGGAACCGATATTTATTTATTGTTTTATGTCGTTTTTGACAATTATAACAACAGTACTGAACTGAACAAATTTTTTATTGAACACTTTTTAAATACTGTAATGCCTTCAATTTCACTTATTCATTGCATACAAACAAATCACACTTTAAAATCAATACATTGAGTCTGAAAGAGGGCAAAAATAAAATATAAAGTGAACTGTCACTAAATCTTTGATCAGGAAAAACAAACAGGTAACGAATATAGGATGTAAAAAAGCATAAACCAAAAGCATTCTTAAAAATGCCCACAAGATGACGGTGTTTATCGGAGATTCCGATATAATAAAACCGATACACGATTATGGGAAAATGCTTAAATATCGGGGGGAAATATCGGTTAAACCGAGTATCGCTCGATCTTTATATAGTAATATAATAAAACAGAATAATGGTTAACATTCAAATATCATTCAGAATAGCTCGAGCTATAATATTGAGAAAATACAAATAAATTCCTTGCAGTAAATATTAATCCAAACATTCATGCGTGCTACCGGTTGCTACAACAGGTTTATCCAGAAAAGTCCCCCTGTAGTCAATAATCTTATCCCTTAAAACTTTGATCACCAAAATTACATATTTAAACGATTTTTCTTTGAAAAAAGTCTTGATGCCTTAAAATAGCTTGAATGTAACTCGACACCCTTGCCTCATTTAGTATGCGCAGTGCTATGAATATGCAAATGAGCCCTGCCTCCACTCACTCAGTTCAGAGATCCACTCGTTGACGATCACACGTTGATCTGATTGGTCAAGGTAGTTTGTGACGTCAGAAACACCAGCGATTTCAAACCGTGTTTTTGAGACTGTCTTTGGTTCACTGCAGTTTTAAGGAGAAAATACTCAGCAATGCTGTCGACTTATGAATTTACACATGGTTTGTCCTAAAACACCACATAGACATATAAACAACATTTAAAAGCTGTATTTTCACCACAGGGGGACTTTAATATCTCTGTAATATTAGGACATGGAGATGAATGCATCTGTTCTGCACCTGAACATCTCACGTGAATAGTTGCTGATGGGTAAATCACTGTGGATAGAAAAGACACCGTCCATCACTGAGGGTCAATAAAAGTGTTGAGGAAACGCAGACACACAGTGTGAGGAAGATATAGAGAACACTGGAAGCAATGGTTGTGTGTGAGTGATGTCTGCTCAGCGTTTGCACGCTACTGAGGCTCTCGGAGGGAAGGAGACATGCTGTAAACGTCCCTCAGGTGCTGTAAAGCGGGACAGGAGCCTGTGAATGTGTCTGTTTGACTGATGATTGAATGAGAGCATGAGACTCAGATACCTGAGCTTATATCCAACTCATATTTCCTTTCTGTTTTTGTCCTTCACAGACTCTTCAACGGGACACCAGGGCAGCAAAAATGTGACTCCTAAACTGAAGGTTTGTGCATTGAAGTGATAGACTTACGCTTTTCATGCATAAGAAACCACATAGAAAAATAAACAAATGAATAAATTAAACATAGAGCAAAATTTGATGGTTCTGCCTTTGTGCTTTACGATTAACACTAGAGCAACTGTGTAGCAATGCAATAAAAACACTTGGTCACAGTTAGGGCTGTCAAGCAATTACAATTTTAAATCTTATTAATTACATGCCGATTAATTAATCGCACATAAATTTTGGCAAAAAAAAAAAAAGAAATTACCCCCAAAGGATCTTTTAAAGTTAAAAAAGAAAAGCATCAAATAGACATTAGTAGAAAGATTTTTGGGGGGGCAAAAATTTTTATTTTTATTTTTATGAAATGATAGCCTAAACAAGAAACTAATACTGCTAGTAGGTGGCGGTAAATATTTAAATGAGTAAGTCATTGAATCATTCATTCATTAAATTTGTTCAAACGTCTGAATCATTCAGGAATGAAGTAAATGGCTCTCTTTGAATCATGAGTCATTGAATCATTGGTTCACCCGATTGATTTGCTTAAAACGAGGATTCATTCAGAGACGAAACACCGCTGTGTGTTGCTCAAAGATGCACAGCAGTTCTACTCAGCCTTTATAGGTAATATTTTCTTATAACATTTTTGTCAAATATAACAGAATATTAACTTATTTATTGAACTGTTGTATAAAATCAATATCACATTTGCACTCGTGCGATTCGGGACAAAAACAGCACTCATGTGATATTGCACTCTTTAATTATGTGATATTACGTAACTATATCATATGATATTAATATGAAACAAAAACACATACATGGGCATTTTTGCCCTGATATCTTGAAGTTTTGTGCCATTATAACTAGATTAGGCTTCATCGCGCAGTGAGTTTCTGTCCTGCTTCATGTTCATCACCAATCGAGAAATTTAAGATAAACTACAGGTCTAGATTAAAATCATTTTAACGCATTATTTTTCTATAGCTAATCAATTAAATTAACGCGTTAAATCGACAGCCCTGCTCACAATGTTTCATGCACTAATTCAAGGATTCCCGATCCAACCCTTTGGATGTCAAATATCTACAGGTGAAACTCAAAAAATTAGAATATCATGCAAAAGTTATAATTTGGATGATTATGGCTTACAGATTATGAAAACCCCAAATTCAAACTTCAGAAAATTTGAATATTACATGAAATCAATAAAAAAAAAGGATTTTAAATACAGAAATGTTGGCCCTCTGAAAAGTATAATCATGCATATGTATATAGTTATATATACTAAATATATTAGCTTCACCTTTTAATCTGAATTACTGAAATACATTAAGTTTTGCCTGATATTCTAATTTTTCGAGTTTCACCTGCACATATACATATATATTTTAGTATTAATATTGTTTATTATTACAAAACACACTGGTACAATTTGTTTTATTATTAATTTTTATTTATATAATATATTTTTTAATTAGTATAAAGTGTTGTATTTGAAATGTTTTATTTATTTGTATTTTAAATTTATTTATTTGTATTTATTTTATTTTATTGTTTTTAAATGTATTTACATTTTTATGATTTAATTAATTGTTCGCCTCCAGTTCACTCACAGACCAGCAGGGGTTTGCGAACACCTTTTTGAGAACGCCTGGACTCGTACAGCATGTGTGTGTACTCGTCCATCATGTGTGTGTACTCGTCCATCATGTGTGTGTACTCGTACATCATGTGTGTGTACTCGTCCATCATGTGTGTGTGCTCGTCTATCATGTGTGTGTGCTCGTCCATCATGTGTGTGTACTCGTCCATCATGTGTGTGTACTCGTCCATCATGTGTGTGTACTCGTACATCATGTGTGTGTACTCGTACATCATGTGTGTGTACTCGTACATCATGTGTGTGTACTCGTACATCATGTGTGTGTACTCGTACATCATGTGTGTGTACTCGTCCATCATGTGTGTGTACTCGTACATCATGTGTGTGTACTCGTACATCATGTGTGTGTACTCGTACATCATGTGTGTGTACTCGTACATCGTGTGTGTACTCGTACATCATGTGTGTGTACTCGTACATCATGTGTGTGTACTCGTACATCATGTGTGTGTACTCGTACATCATGTGTGTGTACTCGTCCATCATGTGTGTGTACTCGTACATCATGTGTGTGTACTCGTCCATCATGTGTGTGTACTCGTACATCATGTGTGTGTACTCGTACATCATGTGTGTGTACTCGTACATCATGTGTGTGTACTCGTACATCATGTGTGTGTACTCGTACATCATGTGTGTGTACTCGTACATCGTGTGTGTACTCGTACATCATGTGTGTGTACTCGTACATCATGTGTGTGTACTCGTACATCATGTGTGTGTACTCGTCCATCATGTGTGTGTACTCGTACATCATGTGTGTGTACTCGTCCATCATGTGTGTGTACTCGTACATCATGTGTGTGTGACCTCGTACATCATGTGTGTGACCTCGTACATCATGTGTGTGTACTCGTACATCATGTGTGTGTACTCGTCCATCATGTGTGTGTACTCGTCCATCATGTGTGTGTACTCGTACATCATGTGTGTGTACTCGTCCATCATGTGTGTGTACTCGTCCATCATGTGTGTGTACTCGTACATCATGTCTGTGTACTCGTCCATCATGTGTGTGTACTCGTACATCATGTGTGTGTACTCGTACATCATGTGTGTGTACTCGTACATCATGTGTGTGTACTCGTACATCATTTGTGTGTACTCGTACATCATGTGTGTGTACTCGTACATCATGTGTGTGTGTGCTCGTCCATCATGTGTGTGTACTCGTCCATCATGTGTGTGTACTCGTACATCATGTGTGTGTACTCGTACATCATGTGTGTGTACTCGTACATCATGTGTGTGTACTCGTACATCATGTGTGTGTACTCGTACATCATGTGTGTGTACTCGTACATCATTTGTGTGTACTCGTACATCATGTGTGTGTACTCGTACATCATGTGTGTGTACTCGTACATCATGTGTGTGTACTCGTACATCATGTGTGTGTACTCGTACATCATTTGTGTGTACTCGTCCATCATGTGTGTGTACTCGTCCATCATGTGTGTGTACTCGTCCATCATGTGTGTGTGTGCTCGTCCATCATGTGTGTGTACTCGTCCATCATGTGTGTGTACTCGTCCATCATGTGTGTGTACTCGTACATCATGTGTGTGTACTCGTACATCATGTGTGTGTACTCGTACATCATGTGTGTGTACTCGTACATCATGTGTGTGTACTCGTCCATCATGTGTGTGTACTCGTCCATCATGTGTGTGTACTCGTACATCATGTCTGTGTACTCGTCCATCATGTGTGTGTACTCGTACATCATGTGTGTGTACTCGTACATCATGTGTGTGTACTCGTACATCATGTGTGTGTACTCGTACATCATTTGTGTGTACTCGTACATCATGTGTGTGTATTCGTACATCATGTGTGTGTACTCGTCCATCATGTGTGTGTACTCGTCCATCATGTGTGTGTACTCGTCCATCATGTGTGTGTACTCGTCCATCATGTGTGTGTGTGCTCGTCCATCATGTGTGTGTACTCGTCCATCATGTGTGTGTGCTCGTCCATCATGTCTGTGTACTCGTCCATCGTGTGTGTGTGCTCGTCCATCATGTGTGTGTACTCGTCCATCATGTGTGTGTACTCGTACAGCATGTGTGTGTACTCGTACAGCATGTGTGTGTACTCGTCCATCGTGTGTGTGTGCTCGTCCATCATGTGTGTGTACTCGTCCATCATGTGTGTGTACTCGTACATCATGTGTGTGTACTCGTCCATCATGTGTGTGTACTCGTACATCATGTCTGTGTACTCGTCCATCATGTGTGTGTACTCGTCCATCATGTGTGTGTACTCGTACATCATGTGTGTGTACTCGTACATCATGTGTGTGTACTCGTACATCATGTGTGTGTACTCGTACATCATGTGTGTGTACTCGTCCATCATGTGTGTGTACTCGTACAGCATGTGTGTGTACTCGTACATCATGTGTGTGTACTCGTACATCATGTGTGTGACCTCGTACATCATGTGTGTGTACTCGTACATCATGTGTGTGTACTCGTACATCATGTGTGTGTACTCGTACATCATGTGTGTGTACTCGTCCATCATGTGTGTGTACTCGTCCATCATGTGTGTGTACTCGTCCATCATGTGTGTGTACTCGTTCAGCATGTGTGTGTACTCGTACATCATGTGTGTGTACTCGTACATCATGTGTGTGACCTCGTACATCATGTGTGTGTACTCGTACAGCATGTGTGTGTACTCGTACATCATGTGTGTGTACTCGTACATCATGTGTGTGTACTCGTCCATCATGTGTGTGTACTCGTACAGCATGTGTGTGTACTCGTACAGCATGTGTGTGTACTCGTCCATCATGTGTGTGTACTCGTCCATCATGTGTGTGTACTCGTACAGCATGTGTGTGTACTCGTACAGCATGTGTGTGTACTCGTACATCATGTGTGTGTACTCGTACATCATGTGTGTGACCTCGTACATCATGTGTGTGACCTCGTACATCATGTGTGTGACCTCGTACATCATGTGTGTGTACTCGTACATCATGTGTGTGTACTCGTACATCATGTGTGTGTACTCGTCCATCATGTGTGTGTACTCGTCCATCATGTGTGTGTACTCGTCCATCATGTGTGTGTACTTGTACAGCATGTGTGTGTACTCGTACATCATGTGTGTGTACTCGTACATCATGTGTGTGACCTCGTACATCATGTGTGTGTACTCGTACATCATGTGTGTGTACTCGTACATCATGTGTGTGTACTCGTCCATCATGTGTGTGTACTCGTACATCATGTGTGTGTACTCGTCCATCATGTGTGTGTACTCGTCCATCATGTGTGTGTACTCGTCCATCATGTGTGTGTACTCGTCCATCATGTGTGTGTACTCGTCCATCATGTGTGTGTACTCGTCCATCATGTGTGTGTACTCGTCCATCATGTGTGTGTACTCGTACATCATGTGTGTGTACTCGTCCATCATGTGTGTGTACTCGTACATCATGTGTGTGTACTCGTCCATCATGTGTGTGTACTCGTCAATCATGTGTGTGTACTCGTCCATCATGTGTGTGTACTCGTACATCATGTGTGTGTACTCGTCCATCATGTGTGTGTACTCGTACATCATGTGTGTGTACTCGTCCATCATGTGTGTGTACTCGTCAATCATGTGTGTGTACTCGTACATCATGTGTGTGTACTCGTACATCGTGTGTGTCTGCTCGTCTATCGTGTGTGTGTACTCGTACATCGTGTGTGTGTGCTCGTCTATCATGTGTGTGTACTGGTAAATCAGTGACTTGATGAACTTTAGGATACACATCAGATGAAATTGGTTCTCTGACAATGATTTAAACGTTCTTCAGCTTTCTGATGGACATCACTCGAACTCGATGACCCATAATTCTCATTAATACTCGAATCTCTATCGTCTGGAGAATATATAGGCCAACTATGTAAAACAAACAGGACTGTATTTCCTTTGGAAAGCGTTCAATTTTCTTTATTAAATGACGTTAGCTAATGTGTTTATGCGTTTAATCTCATTATTGTGTTCGGCGCTGATCCAAACATCCCATCCTCCGCTGAATACCTTCATGTTTGTGAGCTCTATCAGGAAAAATAAACACTGTAGTTGAATTAGAAGAGACTCCGGCTGATGTACGGTTGCATTACGTGAGATTTGGCATGAAATCTAAATAGTTTTCCCAGCAGTCTCTGATAGATCACCAGAGTCCCGCTGCGTTCAGACAGATTCCTGCACGTATATTTGTCTTTCAAACTGATCCGGTTTGACTTTCTGAGAGGAGCGTCTGATTAAACGAGTTCAGGCCCTTTAAAACAAATTAGTCTTGCTCTTTCAGTGGAGCGCTCCATTAATTAAGCAGATTCTTCCACCGGTGCTCGTGTTCGCTTTCTCTATTAACACATATTGTGTTACAGCGCTGATGTGAACATGGCTTTAGTGCAGCATCTGAAAAATGAAATCTGTACTGAATATGCGGCGTAAAGAGAGACTTTTTGGGTGAATCTTACCCAAAATAAAATATATATTTTATGTTTTTGAAAGAAGTCTCTTCTGACCAAGGCTGCATTTATTTGATAAAAAATACAAAAATAAAACCGTAATATTGTGAAAATATTATGACAATTTAAAACAGCTTTCTATTTCAGATAAATGCTGTTTCTTTTGAACTTTCTATTCATCAAAGAACGCTGAAATAAAAATGTAAATAACTGTTTTCAACACTGATAATAATCATAAATGTTTCTTGAGCATCAAATCATCATATTATAGTGATTTCTGAAGGATCATGTGACACTGAAGACTGGAGTAATGATGCTGAAAATTCAGCTTTGATCACAGGAATAAATTACACTTTATTATATATTCACATAGAAAACAGCTGATTTACATTGTAATAATATTTCACAATTTTACTGTATTTTTTCAAATCAAATAAATGCAGCTTTGGTGAGCAGAAGAGACTTACAATAACGCTAATATTTACATAGTTATAATTATTTCATGTATTTCTTCATATAGTAAATGAATCATTTTCAGTGTCACATTAATTTTAATGACAGTTATGCATGTTTCTGGGCATTTTACAATCAGCATAAAATTAAATGTTAAATTTGAAATAGTGTATCATTATTTATTTGCTGCATTATGCAAGTTATTTTTCATGTTACAGTAATGAGAACTGAAGGGGTAAAATGTGTTTCATTCCAAATAACGTCCCAGACTTGAGAGTGATACTTCTTTGTCATTTTTAAAGAAAGTGTTGCATTGATGCTAATTCTCGCTGTTTTTTCTCCTGTGCTCAGCTGAAGTGGAAGTGTAAAAAAGACGATGCCAGTAACGCCGGCTATTCTCACGAATGTCTTCAAAACCTCTTTCAAAAGGTGAGGAGTCTGTTTAACTGGAGTGCTGCACTGGGTTAAAAACAACCCAAGGGCTGGGTAAATAAAGGACGGAACACATGTTGGGTTAATTTTGTCCAGCGGTTTATTTATTAACCCAGCATAATGGGTTGATTTAACACAGCATAGTTGATTCATTTTTACTATAATACTAGCATCATCTTTTTTACACTTCATACATGAATTTAACTTAAATCCTCTAAACTTTTTTAAAATACTCGATACAACCACTGGCTTGCATGATGATTCCTTTATTTTCAGACATATTTTACATTATAGTACATTTTATATCATTTTTAATACATATTGCCAACATTTAAGCTCGTTTAACCCAACTTCAACTTTCACTTTCAAATGTACATTTTTCAATTACATTTCAATTAATGAACATTTGGGTTTGTCCATATCAGACCCAAATTTGGGTTGAAACAACCCAGCATTCTTTAGAGTGATAAAAGCGATATATAAATGCCTCATCATTCATTCATTCAACTTCTAACTTCAGACCGCCGTCCTGCGTTTCACTCGTAGCCGAAATACACGACGACAGGCTCCATAAGAAGACATGCACCATTCTGACGGAGCTGCGCTGCTGTCACAAAAAGCCCGCGATAAATAACTCAACCCCTGGGTTGTTACGTCTGACCCAAGATCTGGGTTACTCTAGAAAACTACCCAAACACTGGGTTGTTACGTCTGACCCAGGAGCAGGGTAACACGAAAACTACCCAAATGCTGAAAAAATTACCCAGAAGGCTCAACCCAGGATTTGGGTAGAAAAAATAACCCAAGATATTTTAGAGTGTGTAGTTTGCTGTCGGTTAGCTTTAATCAGGTGATCAGAATCAGTGGTTTTAAAGGTGTGTGAGGAAGTGAGTGTGTGTGTGTGAATGAGCAGTTTTCTGCTGGTAATGAGCAGGTCTGCTGTCCAGCGCCGCAGGTTTCAGGCCTGCATGACATCAGCCATTAAAAAGCTTTTATTTCCCCCCGTGTGTGAGCAATATTAAGTTTTATAGCTGCGCGAAACGCCGAAGGCAATGCAGTGCACATGCCACCGTTACGACCCAGCTTCACGGACACGTTTAGTGCCGTCAGGGGACTCGAGGAAAATGTGCTCTTCACATGCAACAACACCACGCAAACACTCCCACTCCCGTGTGTGTGTGTGTGTGCGTGTGTTCATGACGTCAGGCTTCGTGTTTGATTCAATTGTCCCTCTACACGCACCTCTTTATGGGTCGGGCATCAGCATAAACAGCTCGTGAAAGAGTCAAGGTGAGGGTTATGGAAGGACCTCAGCGAGGGAGATCGACGTGTGTTTTGGACTCTGTGAACGGGTCAAGCCCTCTTTGGAAACGTATATGAATTAGCCGTCCATTGGGACGCTCCGCTTTGTCACTGTTGGCGAGATTTCCCGGTTCTGAATGTCAAATACATTCTTTTCCCAGGCTTTTCAGGGACGCCGGATCCTCAGAAACATCTTCCCGTACTGATGCTCATGGCTTAATAACAGGGTGAAACTCGTGAAACCTGTCAATATGTCCAATCAGAAGAAAGAAATAACAAATTGTTTTATGTAAAGTACAACGTAACATCGTTTTTAGGGTTTTTAACTGTTGTAAACGTGACAATGCAATAAATAATTTAAAAAGGTCCTAAAATAGACTTTATTTTACATAAAAATTAAAAAACTTTTTTTTATTATTTTGTGGTTAAATATTTTTGTTAACATTTTGTGATCATATTTAGCCACACAATTTAAAGAAAGATCTTTTATGTGAAATAATATTTATTTAAGCCCTTTTTTACAATTTATTACATGAGCTTTACTCTCATGAAAATCAGACAATACAATAAATCATAAAAATAGACTTTATTTTTCTAAATAATTCATAATTTCTTATTCATTTATTTTGATTTTGTAGTTAAATTGTGGTTATAGATTTTGTGATCATATTTGAATGTAATAAGCTCCTAAAATAACCTTTATGTTACTTAAACCTTAATTTCTTCTTCTTACGTTTTATTTCGTTTCTGGTTAAATATTTGTAGTTACATTTTTTGATCATATTTAACAACCACATCAAAAGAAATAAGTAAAAAATATGTTTTATATAAAAATAACATCTATTTAGGACCTTAATAAAGTTAAACTGTCGTGAAATTATGACTGTAATAAATCCTAAAAATATACTTTGTTTTACAAAATAAATCAATTTCTTATTTCTTTCTTTTGATATGTGTAGTTAAATTGTGGTTATATATTGTGTGGTCATATTTGAACACAAAATCAAAAGAAAGAAATAAGAAATTATGATGTTTTCTAAAAAGAAAATAACATCGATTTTAAAACATTTTTTAGGATTTAGTTGATGAGCTTTACTGTCATGAAATGTCATAAATTCTTTTAAAAAAGCTCCTAAAATAGACTTTACATAAAACGTAATTTATTTTGTGGTTAAATTTTGTGATCATATTTAACAAAATTAAGTTTATCTAACATAATATTTATTTAGTAACTAAATATCTGTCATAAAAATCTGGCAATGTAATCCTAAAAATACCAAAATAACTTAACTTAATTTCTAATAATAAATTCTGTGCCGTTTTCTATTGATTTTGAGGTGAGATTGGCATGTTTTCATGGGATTTACTCCACAAGGTGTCATGTTTTAGAGGAATCAAGCAGTTGAATCAATTTAGTCCTTCCGAGGGTCAAAGGTCAAATATTGACCCATGCTCCAAATTCACTCCCAGAATTCCTGATTTGATGATATGAACGTTTCTCATGCTCTGAACAGAAATAGAGAGCGCCCTGGTGATTTATGACAGACGTTTATAGAATAGACGGATAGAAGATTGGGGAGGAATTGTTTGCACTAAAATAGTCAAATCCTTCTCACGGTTTTTATTTTCTTCTCCCCTCCTTTCTGCCCACAGGAAATCTAAAACAGAGTTTTTACCCATTTTCAGTGGTTATTATTGTCTTGTAATGATATTTGCATTGCAGTATGGAGACGTCCTGAACATTTTGATATCCAGGAAGAAGAAAGGCAGTGCTGTGGTTGAGTTTGCATCAGTAAAAGCAGCTGTGAGTATTTTTCATCCGTATAAAATCTCCAAATACAAATATACCCCAAACAGTTTGAAAACAAAACAGTATTTCTTTTTTATTAGGGATTAAAAGGGATTTATTAAAACAGCCCAAAATTAAAGGAAAATAGTCCATTTTATGTTATTATTTTTTCTTTTTGTGCCTTTTTTGCATTGGGACATTATTTTCTGGACATTTAAACCATTTTCACCAAATTCTCGTAATCTTTTACTTTTACTTTTTGCTAAAAATTTTCTCAGTGTTGATTTTCATTCTTTGTCTTTATGCAAAATATAATTTCTATGTGACCTGAACATTCTTAACAGTTTACATAAGATTCATCTAATTGAATACATGTTATAATTTTGAACCTATTTGTATAATAATTTTGAACCTCAGATTTGTTTTTGTTGATTTGTTTGATTTGACATGTGACTTTTAAAAAAAAAATATATACATGCATGACAAAATCAACAACATGAATAAATAAATAATACATTTTTGAATTTGGAATTAAAATTCTAAAAACATTCTTTGAAATCTTTAAAATCAATCTAAAAATCTTTAAAATAAAAAAAGCATTCATGATTTATTTACATTTATTAAGATTCGAACAGGGTGGAAAAAACAAAATACAAAATAGTAAATAGAATTAAAAAATAGGACAAAACAGAGGTAATGATGAAAATAAAAATAGAAAATAGAAATAATCAATTAGTACATGAAAATAAAGCAGATTTTTATATATTTGAATGTATATGTTGTATATATTATAATTCTGTAAACATTTTTAGTATTCATGATGTATTTACAATTTATTATGGTACATACAGGGTGGAAAAGAACAACAAATACATCAATAAAATAAATAAAAAATAGGACCAAAACAGAGGTAATGATGAAAATAAAATATATATATTTTGTATATATTATTAATTTTGTTTATATTATAAATATATTTATTATAAAATTAGTGTGAATGATATTGTTTGCATTAAATACATTTTTTGCAAGTATAACATGACAGTCTGATGCTTTTCGAGCACGGGAAACCATATTTAATATAAAGCAGAACCTGTTCTTGTTCTGATGTTGTTGTTGTGGCTTCTGCTTCTCCAAGCTTCCCGCTCGGAGAACATGACCTTTGTGTCTCCTGGAGGCACACACACATTCAGTCATTTATTATAGAAAACTGTGTCTTATGCAGCGTTTAATATGTTCTCCAGCATCTTTGTTTTTAATGTCAGTCGTTTATGTGCCCTCGATCAGGACCTGGCGATTAAAAACGAGATCGGCCTGACGGGAAACCCACTGAAAATCACATGGCTGGAGGGACAGTCTGCCCCGCCGACACACACCGAGTCCTCCGACGGGGTTTACAGCGCTGCACAGGTACACTGAGACTGATGACACACCTTTAACAGGAAGTCAAGCCACCTTCATTTATACAGCGCTTTAAAGTCCCACTCCGATCATATTTTTTAGCTATTTTTAAACATTCCCAGTGGTCTTTAAATTATGATTATGCCATTTTTAGCCAAAATCACAAAACCTGTCCCGTTTTCTGGGACTTCGCTTCAGCAGAGCGGCAGTAGCCCATTAGAAATTCGCCTCTGCGTTGTGGGCGGAGCCGTTGGCACGGAGGCATGGGGACGACCCTCCCCCTCCCCGTTGCTGAGAGCTTGATGGAAGGCACTGCATCCGGCTTCAAAAACAATTTAGTGACGAAGCCCATTTTCTTCTCCTGCCAGTTGGTGAAACAGTCTTCTGTAAAGTGCTGACTGCAAACCGATTTGTGGTTTTTATCATTGCCGTGACCAAGGAACGTCAACCATCTATCTCTCACAGCAACATGTTTTGGTAAAGCATGAAAGCTAATACCACTATCTCTCTTCTTAGCATTGCAACCCGCTACCGCACATAGGTGTTGATCCGCCATCGTCTTCTCTACTCTTCAGAACCTGAGCGGGCGTGGCGGGGAGTATGAGCTTGTGGCCCCGCCCAGTGGAGTTACTACGTCACAACTCCAGTCTATTTCAAACGGCATTTTTGCGTCTGCTACTGATTCACAGCCATTTGAATGTAGAAATACTCAGAAATACAACTTTGAGCCTATTTTTCTAAAGATATGTCCTCTAACATAAGAAAAATGCCACAAGAACATGTTAACACCTAGAAAAACATTATTTTCATCGGAGTGGGTCTTTAACAATATAGACTGTTTCAAAGCAGCTTTACACTGATAATAGGAGATCACAGTAACAGAGATTGTTTAGGCTTTACAGCAGCTCTAGAATAAAGTTATTGTCCAGCTAAAGTTAGTTTTTGATTGATTCACTTCTGTTGTAAAGATCATTAGCTAGTTATTAATTTAGGGGCCGCTAACACGACACCGTTCTAGCTGGAAACAGAAAACTTTTCATGTGTTCGTTTGCACGATAATGGTGTTTGGTGCTCGAGAACGCAAACCTTGAAACCGGTTCCAAGGTGCAAGTTTTGAAACATTTTGTAAACATTATCATCTTTAACTTCAAAAACGTGAATCTGTGAAAACGCTGACGCCGTGCACATGCGTATTACATGTTTAGTCTATATATATGCGTGTGTGAATATATATGTGTGCAGGCGTGTAGTCTTTCTTTACAAAGTGACATCAACAAATGACTTGAAATACGGTTTATTTAAATGGGAAAGCGAATGAAACAATATTTATTGAATTTTAACAGATTTATAATACAATTGACCCTTCGCTAAGCCACGCCCGAAAACCGCCACTGGCCAATCGTGTCTTAGCAAACGTAACTAGGCGCGGGAGGTCTGGCAAGCTTTCGAGCGAGGGAAACATGCCGAAGCGTTGTGCGTATGGATTGTGCTAATCTGATACCCGGTATCCTAAAAGTTTGGACGGGGGAGTGTAATTTTTTTCCTTCCCGACAATCTAAAAGCCAAGGTGAGATATTATGTGCGTGGATCAAGCAGTGTGGGAGAACCCATTCACATCTAAGTGTCGACAGGATTAACAAAAACACCTATTGCTTGGAAGTTGGAAATAATGTCGGTTCTTTGTTCATAATGCATATATTTTAACGTAAAATAAGACGATTAAAGACAAGACGGAGGCTCACTGACATACTTTAAAATATTTCAGCATTTTGTTAATCGACGGCCTAACTACCCCTGACTGAGTAACTTTAACCCAATCCGATCGCGGCTCTCCCGGTGTTAGTGTTATTCCACAAGATTTATGGATAAACAGTCTGATTTATAATTATTAGATTAGTTTCACATTTCACTTACCCTTCCGTGCACGAACATAGCTGTTCCTCGATTCGTGTGTTTCCCATGTGAATGGTCAGCGTATGAGGCACTGCTGCTGCGACTATAGGCTTTAGCTTCAATTTTTATTAAATTATTCTCTAATCGGTTGCATATTATGTCGTGGATATATCCCTCAAGTGCACACTGCAGTCCCTTTTGTCTTGCTCTCTCAGATATTTCACATTTTCGCCAAAAATTACAAATTATCTCATTGGGAATGTCTGACAACGGTGCATACACACTGTAATAGATGTGCTAGACGCGAAAGCTTGACAGGCGTAGCAACAGTAACTAAGGAGGGCGGGGCTTAGCGAAGGGTCAATTGGGGATTTTACCTCAGGAGCCGACAGAGCCCAAAATAACAAGCAAAAATATAATTAATTCGTATGTACCTCTTACTGCCCTAATACACAAAATAAGATCAAATAAAATACAATTACTTCCCCGATTCCCTAATCCAAAACAGGCAATAAAGATCAAACAAAAAGGTGGCGTCAGTCTCCCTACCTCCCAATTCCAAAACACAAGTATATAAAGGTATAAGAGCAAATAAAACAGTGCAGGGGTAATCTGAAAATCTAGGTCGTTAAACAGGCGGTACTCTTTATCACAAATATGGCAGTTCACAAGAAACAAACTCTTCTCTCTTAAACAATTTCTCAAAAGCACACTCAACAGTCTTACTAATACACTAAGTAACAAAGTTAGGCAAGACAAGTGTAGCGAGTGAGCACAAGGCTAATGGAAGGAGTAACGAAGGAGGCTTTCATACACGTCCAGGTGTCAGCTGATCAATCAGGGCGTGGCACCAATCAGACTGCAGGAACCAATCCGGTCTTCTTCCTGGATATAAACAAACACCTCCCACAACAGCATAAAACACATCAACAGACCAAAAGGGACTTAACACTGGCCTTAAAAATTCATTATACAGAATTTTTAGTTGCTTCCGCGTATCCATGCGAACTGGAATCATTTTGATAACGTTTATCAGAACGGAGGTAAAGGGAAGGAGGTGTTCACAGGAGAGAGACTAGTGACTAGGGATGCACCGAAATGAAGATTTTTGTCTGAAGCCGAATAATAATGAAACGCTTCGAATACCGAACGCGGCGTTTCACATTTTTTCCATTTATTTTGCCAATTTTTTCACCATTGCATTTAATTAAATAGTAAAAATTTGCTTTTTACTATTTTGTCTTGCTTTTCAGAGAAAAAAAAATCAAATTGCAACTGAATTTTTTGTAACATTCCAGCCGATATTATTTAAACAAAGCACAATATAACTTAAAATATACAAATTAGTAAAACAAAAAATATATTTTTATTTGGCCATCTTTGAAGCCCCCTTTCTTGAATAGCCTATGTTAGGCCTATAACTGACCGCTGAAAGAATGTAACTAAAAAAGTGCATTGAAAAGTGCAAAAACAAATTATCGTGGGCGTTGACAGGTTTGCATGGATTGGTTCAGATCATTTGGGTTTCAATCTAGCGCGCGCTCTCCGTGGCGATTAGCAGATAAGTAGTTGAGAACGACTGACATCTCTCTCTTTTCATACAGATTACATAAACAGAGAATATTTGTTTCCATTTTGAATTAGATCATTTAAAAGTAGACAATTAAATGATTATAAAGATATATTGCCTTTGCCTGTGTGCCAGGTATTGGCTGAGTTTTGTTAACGTTTAGAGACGTGCTCCAGGAAAAAAGTTAACGGAGACAGAGAGCCAGAAAGCACGCCCTTTTTATTTTCTTTATTTTACAAAATCACAGCTTTGTTTCAATTGTAGTGGACACAAGTAGACATTTAACAGTCTATTTTTTACATTTTTCTTAAAGATATAGCGGAGGATCTTTCCAAATTTAAGAGAAGACCCGCCCTCTCCAATTTCTTTTAAAAATGCACATGCGCCTATTAAACGTGTTGAGTGACCGAGGACTCAAGACATGATATGCAATGGAGAAGTAGCTCGTTGCATGTGTAATAAATACTATGCTGAACACATTGTAATTATCGAAAATTGAACACACAAGGTTTTAGAATATTTCAGCATGATACCATTTACCATTTGGTCATAAGGCTACTTTAGACAAATTGAGATGTTTACCGTGTCTACGCGGTGCATGACTTGTGCCAGGGCTAGCATCGCTAATCATAGCTTACATTAACTTTTACTAGCAGTGACTTTTACCAAACTTTACCTGTCTAGTAGAACCTTCGGCATCAGTGGGAAGCCCAACCTGTGCTTTTAGCGCACGCCAGCGTGTGAAATATTCACCCATAATCACTCTGGTCTTGTTTCTATATTCTGCGGCCTTTCTCTTCTTATCATACACTTCGTATACATTTTTTCTCTTTCGACCCTCAGCCGTTTTCAGAGGAATGGCTGAAACCGTAACTCATCACACACAATACACCTGAAAGTGCGCATGCTCAGAAGGGACGAGCACGTACGACGGCCTTACGTAAACATATCACCAGAACCGGCGCGTTTGTGAACTACAGAGGGTTAAAAGACGCTTTAGCGCTGCAAGTAAGGGCATAACGTCTGCACAGATGATCAGATGAGCTTCTCTTCTGCTTCTCTCCTTCTCTTCTTTCTATTTGATCGCGTCATCAAAAACGTCATTGTTCGGTCAAATTTATTCAGTCTTTTTACTTATGCTTTTTTATATATAATTTCGGTTGTCGAACATTCGGTGCATCCCTAGTAGTGACACGTCAGGACTGCGGTGTGGTCGTGTCCCGGCGCTGGTCTTTCATCAGATCCGGATACGGCCTGATCCGAAGTAAGGCCGTGTGTCCACCGAAGTGGTTTCCTAACGCCGTCTTCAGAAGAGCGTTTGGCGTTTTCATCTTGCCTAAAACGCTTTGGTGGACACACGCCCTTAAAAAAGACTGCAGAAATGCTATGGTGTAAAAACTATTTTTAAAGTCACCTTTATTTACATAGATTGTTTAAAGCAGCAGCAAGTCAAAAGCCAAAGGCGACAGTGACAGAATGGAGAATTTTTTTTTAACAATAAGTTCCCCTTCTATACGTATATATATTGAAAACTGTAATAAATCTAACTATATATTTTAAATTTTGGTTTTGAAAAAGAACAAATCATTGTGTAATCCTCATATAATTTACAGAGAAAAACTTGCCACTTCACATATGATGGTTTTTAACTGAAATAACTATTTTTTTTTGATCACTTATTCACATTAGGGTTTTATGTTACATTTTATGCAGTTAAGTGAATGTTTATAGCATTATTTTAGTGTTATGAGTGTAATCATGATGGTGTTTTGTATTTGTGTACGTGACACAGATATATATATGATTTACTTGAAAGAAAAGATTCTTATGAAGAGCTTTGGATTCATCATATGGTTTTCTCTTTATCATGTGTTTTTAAAGTGGTTGTCCGTATATTATACCGGTAAAAAACAGATTTTACCGCTTCAGTAGGTTGGTATATTCATATAAGTTAATTAAATATATGCTTTGTATCTGTTAATTTAAGTTCAATCCGTAAAACCGTAAAATGTTGTTGTTTTTTTCAATGTAAAATGGCAGCTTTTTTTAACGTAAATTTCACTACTTTGTTTTTTACAGTGCACAGTAAACCTCGCCGTGTCTAGTTGCAATTTTACATTACTTAAAGTAAACCAATGAACACATTTCCCCCAAATTCTTATTATTGCAATACTTGGATCTTTTACATTTTAGTCTCATTTTTTAGTCTCAGTGGTGGTTTTCATTACATATTCATCAAAATGTGATCATTATCTTTAGATTTTGGGCTGAAACGTGACTAATTACGTAAGTTTCACCCTAATAAATATACATTATTATAATTTTGAACCCAATTTCAAAATCACGTTTCATTTACAAATGGTTTTAATGCGGGAGAACAGTGATAGCAACACTATCAAAATCCCCGTCCACTCTCACATGTGCATGAACACCAGCATCTTAACCAGCGCGCAAACTTAACGTTAATTGGAAAGTAACGAGCGTGTAAACGTGGGTATTGTGCTTCTGTGCGTGTAAAGTTTAACAAAAGTATTATGTTACCGCAGCGTTCCAGATGATTCCTATAGCTTTGGCATTCAATCTAAATAACATATTTCATCCATCCGTCAGATGGAAGTATGTAAACACATAGGTTTTGCTTGTGCAAACACACGCTGGTGAGGCTCCTGAATAATGACTTCAGTGGGTTTGTTTGTGTTGGAGCCGTTCTCCGGACCCCCAGCGCGAGTCTCATTAAGATCTGACCCTCAGACGCAGAGGCGTGTGTAATGTGTGACTGGCACGAGATCCTGCGCAAACACACCAGAACAAGAGTTCCTGATCACAGCCTCTCCTCCAGTCTCTTCTGCACATATCCGGCAAATCTGACTTTTTCTTTAAGCCTTTCTCGGCAAGCATTTAAAAAAATAAGATTTCGCTCTCCTTCTGACGTAGGAAGAGGATCTTCTTATAAAGACCTCAGGGAACGGTCAACTTGTGTAAAAGTTAAACATGATGATGAGATGAATCAATGTAATCTCATTAATGTCTCCACTAACATTCGGAAACGTCTAAAAGTGAAAGTCTTCCTGAGTCTGTCCGTAAGGCTGCACTCGCTACTGGTTATTCTGAGATTCTGTATGAGTGAGATTGGCCTGTTTTGTTATTGTCGGAGTATTTGAAGCTCAGGCTCCGCCCTCTTCTGAACAGAGGCGGAGCTGCAGCTCATTTGCATTTAAAGGGACACACACACACAAAAATGGTGCGTTTTTGCTCACACCCAAAAAGGAGAAAATTTGACAAGCTATAGTAAATGATCTGTGGGTATTATGAGCTGAAACTTCACAGACACATTCTGGGGACACCATAGATTTATATTACATCTTGTGAAAAGAGGCATAATATGTCACCTTTAAAGGACAATTCCGGCCAAAAATGAACCTAGGGGTAAATAACACATGGGTACCCTCTGGGATGCGTTTTCATGATAACTGAATGTACCCAGTTTTATCTTTAGTTTTAGTTTAACCACAGATTAGCTAATAACGCTAGTATTCATGAATGTCAGTCATGTGACCTCTTACGTCATCCGCTCTTTTTCCAGTTGACTGCCGCCATCTTGAGTACCTGACACACATTAGCTATCTAGCTTGCTACGATTTAGAGCTTCATATGGATACAGTAAATGGCTACGAAAGACAACATTTCGCACCTAGATTACCACATAAAGAAACGCTACTTTAAAAAAAATCATCGTTAGGGTGTGATCCTTACGCGATACCTGATGCGTAGTAGCTACTTCCAGCCTCTGACATTTGACCAGCAGATTTTCTCTCAATTCTCTCTGTTTGTTTCACTTTATACATAACCAACTTTGTTTATGTAAACCTTGTGTGTATTTGACAGTATTAGAGCAATAAGACTAGAAAGATAACTTGGTTCAGTAACCAGGCGCTGTTGTTAGACAGGCTTTGTGCATGTGCGCTTCGAGTAAAAGCGCACGTTAGAGCCGCGCATTAACACGTAAATGACTTGTTTAACCGGCAAGGCTTTAAAGCACATGCACGTAATTAACTTGTGAACTGCAGTGTCCCTTCCTCTGCGTTAACATTTGATGTGAATATACGTCGCGTTGTAGCCTATGCTGAGACGGAGGCTCAAGAAATGCAACTGATATAATGCACGATGCTAACGGTTCGACATTTCTTCAAAAGCAGATCGTGGAGAAATATTTTAATCGTCCACGGCGTTAGCTCATTAACAACAATATATTTACATCCACTCACCACAGACAAAATGAGCACTGCACAGAGAGTTTGCACACACAAACCACTGTTATAACATAAAAGCAAGCAGCTGACATGCATGGTTGGGCATGATATAACTGAATGCGCGCAAAGTGCGCTCCCTTAATTCCTACAAAGCTGACATCAGTTCATCGCGATCTCACACATCTCTGTTATTATCAATGAAGCTGACTGCACAATAAATCTTTCATGATATATACACTTTGTTTGTTATAATTAGAGGATTTGCCAGCATACAGAATTCAGCTCTGAATAAAAAGTCCGTTTTGAGCGTTGAGGGGAGACTATCTTAAATGCTTCTGATTGGCCTTTGCGTTCAAGAAATCAACACATATGTCTGTGATTGGCTAAATCGCTCAACGCTGCAAACATGTTATAAAAATAAACTCTGGCCTGTAAATCGTTTCTATTTTGTAATGTACAAAAATTTATTAATTTTTATATGTTTTATTCATAGATATTTCTAGTTTGCGGGAGTCCCGCGAATCGTTTTATTCTCCGCAACCCGCACACACACAGATTGAGTGCATTACCGCTCGCACTCAGCCATCAAATCTAGTCCCGCGCCGCGCTCTATTGCGTTGGGAGTGCACGTCTCTAGATCAAGGAACCGGCCCGAGGACAGTGACGGGAAATATCGGGTCGGGCCGGGTCAAGTTCGGGCTCGGGCAGATAATCTAAGCTCTAGTTCCTTTGCGACTGACGTATCGATCTTGCCGAATCAGGTTCTCAAAATGGCGGAAGACAAGTTTTAGAAGTGAGTGACGTCAGTGAGGAGACGTTGGTGACATCATCTGATATTCATGTATAGGGCATAGAATTTTCCAAAGATGTCTCCTCATCTGTGGTCAAACTAAAGATAAAACTGGGTACATTAGATTATCATAAAAACGCATCCCAGAGAACGGTCGACTCGGTACCCATGTGTTATTTACCCCTAGGTTCATTTTTGTCCGGAATAGTCCTTTAACATCTTTAATTGCTCGATATAGACAGAGCTGGTTTTCAGTTGCAAAGATGTTGTGAGTGACTTTATCATGTTGTTAAGGTGGTTGCTAAGGTAAAATCAGGTTGCTAGGTGGTTGTGTAGAATCGTGAGACTTCAGTGTTATTGCTACCTGGTTGTGTAAAATTATGTTGAGAAATGAAAAACAAAAGTGTTACCATACTACATTGAACCTATATTACCATATTGTTCTTGATATAGCCTAGTTTATTTGGAATGGGATCTAAAAATACTTAAAGAATCGGATTCCTTTCCTTGAAAATTAGGGTTTTTCCTGCAGGCTTTTCTCAAACAGGTCTTTTAAAGGGTTTTGAAATCTCTCTAATCCAATCTAATCCAGCAACAAATGTGGTCCAGGCCTCCACTTACATTGAGTAGTAACGATGAAAGCCGCTGATATGGAGTCGAATGGAAAATGAATCCGGTGTCCTGGATGTGGGATGCAGGTTTGAGAAGAGTTTGACTGATGTGAAAGGCAAATGTTTGTGTATTTTCTTGCATCTCAGTTTAATGTTCACTACAAGTACACGACTGTTCAAAGGTTTAAGCTCAGTGAGATTTTTATTTTGAAAGAAATTCATAATTTTATTCAGTAAGGACACATTAAATTGATCAAAAGTGACAGTAGGAGCGTGAGATATAGACTATGATAATATCGGGATTGTTGTTTAAACAATGTGTCATCTCACATTTTTGAGTATATTCCTCACTTTACAAATTGTAAAGTGAGGGATTTACTCTAATTTTTAATTTACTCTATTAAAATGTGTTTATAATGGCCTCAACATTTCAAGATATGGGGCAAAAATACCTCTGTATGTCTTTAATAGTTATATAATTTAATATAGTTAATCAATATCACACGAATAGTGCTGATTTGTCTCCAAATATCAGCATGATTAAAATGTGCTTTGATTTAATACAAGTTAATATTAAGTGACTCATATTTTAGACACAAAATTGCCTATTTTTGCTCTATTTAGCCAATTAAAATAGTTTCAAACAAAACCACAGGACTGTTTTGCGTCTCTGAGCAACACAACGGTGTTTCATTACTGAATGAACGAATCGGTTGAATGAATGATTCAATGACTCACTCATTAAGAATCAGACGTTTGAATGAATCTTTTGAATCTCAATGACTCACTCATTAACAGTGACTTGCTGGTTTTAGTTTCACATTTAAAATATCTTTTCATTTTTTTAAAATCAAAAATCAATATTCGATGTTTATTAAAACAATCAAAACATTATTTCTGCATTTGTAAGTGCAGGTTAAACGCATTCAAGTCTCTCTGAGCTTCATTAAACAGTGTGTGTAAATACATCTAAACTTCAAATGCAGCTTCTGTTTTCCTCTTTAGATCATGAATTTACTTACTGATTTCATTTGATTGGTAACAGCCCTATTGTGTCTTATTAATCTAATTGAATTTATTGATAAAATGTAAGGATTTACACAACATATGATGCATACATGTAATTAGGTTAGTAAAATGGCTTTATAAAGGTAAAAATGCCCATAAAAGGTACAAATAAATTTAAACGTGATTTCTGTCGCTGCTGTGAACTGACCAGCACACAGAATATGAAGAATATCAAACACTTTAGGAGTCAGCTATCAAGATACAGACACAATAAACCACTGGGCAAAATATCATCTAAATTTTGTTATTGATAAAATCCCAGAAAATATTGAGATACATTTTTTTTAAATTGCAGTAAAGAATTTATATTTCTGAAAAGATTTTGATTTTAAACAAATGCTGTTCTTTTGAACTTTCTATTCATCAAATATAATCTGTTTAAATAAACTTTTTTAAACATTGATAATAAACATAAATGTTTCTTGAGCATCAAATCATCATATTAGAAGGATTTCTGAAGGATCATGTGACAATAATGATGATGAAAATTCAGCTTTGGTCACAGGAATAAATAACATCTTACAATATATTCACATACTTTAAATTGTAATAGTTTTTCACAGTTTTTACTGTATTATTTGATCAAATGGTGAGGAAAAGAGAATTTTTTAACAGTGGTGTAAATCATTAGTTGTTTTTGTTTGTGACTTGTACTTTTATATATTTGTGACTTGTACTTTGCAATAAATATATATATATATTGCAATTAGCACTCCTGAAACTGGCAGTGTGGAAATCTCTTGACAAATGAAGTGTGATGTCGAGCCGTCATTAGAGATTCTCAGCACACCAGGTTTAATGCGTCTGGCTGTTGTTCAACTCTTGCATTAATGCCCCAGGTTCCTCGTTTAGGGCGGATCATGGGCCACATTCTGGGATTTGAACAAAATAATGTGTGTGAATGTTATTATGACAACGGACACTGAGTGCCGATTGCTTCATTCTGAAGGCAAGTGAAGAAAAACAGGGTGATTTTCCAACACAATCTCATGAAAGTGCGTATCTCTTCCACAAATGTTTTTCCTCGTGCCATTTATACACATAAAATGTTTTTTGCGTACATATGCTACGCATTGAAAACCCTTTGGTTAGGATTAGGGGTGGGGAGTGTGTGCGTATTACACGCCATAAAGTGCGTATCATATGCACGTAAAAACTGTTTTTGGCGTATAAATTGCACGAGAAATAACATTCGTTGTATAGAAACGCACTTTCATGAGATCGGGCTGGATTTCCACATTACACATTAGATATCGTGTCACTGGAGGTCTGGGGTGTGTTTCCTGTACAGTAATCCCGAAACCATATTGTCGCAAATTGGTCGTTCAACCATGTTGGTTTATGATGTCACGCAGATTGAGGAGTAATAACTTATTTTAATGAATCATTTGAGATGATTAATAGTAGACTTTTTGCTAAATTACATACGTGACATCGAGGACTTTTCTCAGTTATTTTGCTTTATTTCCAGATTCAATCATAGGCTCGTCTTACACTAGATCACGTTCACACACGCGCACTCTTCAAAAACGGTGTTTTAAATCTCTTGACTAACTAATAGACGTGAATGACATTAGTATGTATTCTAAATAAAAGATATAGATTGCGCTGAATGTCAGCTTGCTTGTTTTGCTCAAGATCAGGATTTATTGAGTCTACATGTCGAGATCTGTCACTCCAAACTCTGCGATGCTGTTCTGAATGTTCGTTAGAACGATGTTTTCGGGAAACACACCCCTGGCCGAGTCCTTCAGCATCCCATAATTCCTCTTAATGCAGCTGTGATAGTGGAGGAGCAGGAGCCTAGACACACAATCACTCTGTTAAACCGTGGGGGATTCTGGGAATGCAGCGTTGCTTCAGACCCGCTATGATCTGGTTTTAGTGATGAGGGACTTTCTGCAGCTTGAGATCGGGTGGTGACCATATATACACACACACACACACACACACACACACACACACACACACACACACACACACACACACACACACACACACACACACACACACACACACACACACACACACACACACACACACACACACACATCTCGGGGCTGATGCAGCTGTGTTCGAGCTCAGGGTGAATCTCAGTATTAGTGATTGTTCTGGTTATATAGCATTGTTTGTTATACACGATTTAGTAAAATGAGGGAACGAATTATTATATTTTGTGCAGGATTTAGTGGACTGTGATCAGGCAGTGACCAGTGATATATATATATATACAGTCAAACCAAAATATATTCAGACACCTTCAACATTTCTCACATTATCAGTTTATTCGCTATAGTTTAGAAAATGGTAATAAAATATCAGCAGAACTCAGAGTTATTAAATCAGTTGATATTTCACTGGTTTTGTCCGTCTTTCTGTTAGACTGTCTCACACATGAATTATGTTGAATATCTGTCAGCTGTTAAATTTAACTACACAATTAGATAATACCAGTTTAGCTCAACCAATCACCAAGCAATGCTTCATGTTGTTCAGTCTGTGGTGTAAAAAGGTGCATTAGTTATTAAAGAAAAAACATGATCAGCTCAAAGTGTCCCAATCATTTTTGCTCCCAAATTGTTATGCATTTTAGTTTTATTGAATAATTATTAGGTATAATATGTCACAGTTTACTTTATTTTACTCTCCTCACTTACATAATTGAACTATAGTGTCCTGCACACACTAGATAAAGAACATCAATATTTATATTGTGTCTGAATAATCTCAGGAGCTTGATGAGTTCAGGATGAATCTCAGTATTAGTGATTCGTCTGGTTATATAACATTGTTTGATATCTTGTTGCTAGAAATGTGTTTGTCACTTCGTCAAATAACCAAACTGTTGTGTGATTCAACACTATTTAGCTGTGCGCAAGATATAATTAACTCCCTTGTTTTAGTTAAATCAAAACAAGGGAATGAAATTAAGTAGATTGTGTGCACAATTTAGTAAAACAAGGGAACGAATTATAATATTGTGCACACGATTTAGTCAAAGAGGAAACATTATAATAACATGCGCACGATTTAAAACAAAAGAACAAATTATTATATTGTGGCACGATTAAGTAAAACGAATGAACGAATTATGATTTTGTGCACACGATTTAGTAAAAAAAGGGAACGAATTATAATATCGTGGTGCGATTTACTTAAAACCAAGGAATGATTTAGTAAATCGTGGCCATGATATAATATATATATATATATATATATATATATATATATATATATATATATATATATATATATAAAAAATTTCCACATGTCATGTGCAGGGCTCCGTTTAAACTTATTTTATTTTACTATAGGCAAGATTTCTCATTTTCACTAAAATAACTAAATATTGATAAAAACTATAGACATGTTTTTAAAAAACGAATAAAAAAGACAAAAACATAAAAAAAAATTAAACTACAATATACAAATAAAAAGTAGTTCAGAATATTAATAAAAAATCTATAATATAATCTCTATAGTGTTAAATTAACACTGGCTGAAATGAAGTGAATAATTACTTAAATTAGGGCTGTTTAATTAAATAATAATAATAATAATTATTATTATTAATTTAAGAATTATTTGAAAAATTAAGATATATTGCAATATATTGCTATTGTACTGTAAAGTAAAAAAAAAAGGTTGGAAATTATTTTAATGTGATAATAAATTGACCATGATTTTATTTAGATTAATCATTGATTCCAAACATGGCCATTTTCATAATTAATATCTGAATGTATATCATTATAGCGTGTGTAGGAGTTTTTTAGGCAGAAGTTCTGGCCTTCGTGTTGCGTTTAATTGTTCCCTCCACACGGCTCTGACAATAAATCTACATTATTTGGATTGGATTTAGTTTCACGTCTATAGTTCTTGGGGTTCGTGTCTCAGAGCTGTGATAAATTCTCAGGGGCTGCGTGATATATGATGGTTGTGAAACTTCCCGGACTGTGAAAGAATAAATGACTAATAAGAGCTTTTTGGAGTGTGCACTTATTATTTTTTTTTTAAATGAATGTTTGTACTTCTCATAGCATAACAGAAATCATCTTGTTCAGCAGAAATGCACTTTGCACGATTTAGGGGTTTCACACAATCAAAATATTGGCTTCACTAAAGCACTCGACGTTCTTTACAAGTAAACGTGTTAGAAACTAATAGATTCATTCCCAGTAGCTTCCCTCCTCTTGTCCGATTGGGATTAAACATGTCAGTTTGCGTTCGTAGAATCTTCGAAACTTCCACGAGGATTGTTGCGTAAACGCTCTTCCCAGCACATTTGCTCGTAAATCACGGCGATCTCTCTCGGTGATCTACGCGTGTTGTTTCAGCGAGATAAAAGTGCAGACTCAGTGTGTCTGAGAAACGTCTGTTTTTCTTTGCTGTCAAATGCATCAGCGTTCCTGCCAGACACAACATGAACCAGATGGATCGACTATTTTGGGGAGTTTTCCTTTTTCAGCCATATCTGTAGACCTTGACTGAAACATTCATTCTTGCCCAAAATAAATTCATTTGCGGGTCGTGTTTGGCTCTTGGCAGCCGCAGGTTTGTTCTCGTTCCCCTGACAGAGGAATTTCTGGGAAGGCCAGCGGGATCTTAGTGCTGGATGGGGAAGTTGACCTGTGTTAGTTTGTGGTGAGAATGCTGATTTTCAGATGAGGCAGGGATATTAGTTTAATCATAGATGCATATCTGTGCGTTTGGGATGGGGTTCTTGAGTTTTTCTGCTACGCTCTTAAAAATAAAGGTTTTAAAATGGTTGTTTTTTTCCCCACAGAAGAACCATTTTTGGTTTCCCAAAGAACCGTTCAGTGATCAGTTCTTAAACAAACCTTTTTTCTTGGGGTGTGACCAAAAAACAACAACATTTAGTCCTGGTGGGCTTAGCGTTCAAATTGACCATTTAACACCGAACCTAAAGGCATAAAGATACGTTCACAACCTGATTGGTTGCTTTTATTACGTATATTTCATGACAGAACTTACCGAACATCCAAAATAATGTTGTGCGTTGTGCTAAATGTGCTGCTTGTATGCGTGTCGCCTTCTTATGATGGTATTTTGTCCAGCTGAAACTCGGAGCTTAAAAATGTGTAAAAGAGTCAAAACTATGACAAGAAAAAAACAAGCATTCTTGAGCATTCTGTCCTTTTCTTGTGACATCGTTTCCTGTTTTTGGTTCGTTTATATGAAAATTTTGACCGATAACCGATAATTATTTGTATTAGAAAGCCGATAACCAATATATTGGCCGATAAATTTAATCAAAATTCGTATGTAATTTTTGACAGTCTGATTACAAATACAAAAGTTTCACCATTAAGATCCATGTCTCAAACACACAATTATGATTTTCTCATAATTTTATGTAACCGATATGACAGACTTGTACTGTACATGAACTGTATTTTCCTCTTTCAAAGTCATTTCAATCATATTTCAAGCAATTTAAAACCATCATGTTGAACAGTGCCGCAGCTGAAGGAAATAATACATTATTTATCGGCTTTAATATATCGGCTAAATTTTCTTATAAGGCCGATAACAGTAACATTAAAATTAACATATATCGGCAGGTACCGATATGGTGGCCGATATATCGGGTTCCCTAATCGAAATGATCAAATGAGAACCATCTTTCTTCATCTTCCCCCCACTGACAGATATTTGTTCTTGTTTTAAGTAAACTCACTTAATTTTAATCAGTTTTTCATAAAGCAAGACTTATTATTTTGCTTCTCTAGGAACTATCTTGATGTAAGAATGTTCACATATTTGTGCTGGAAAACAAGACCGAAACGCTGAGTAATGTTATGTAGTTAGTGGGCTTTTCAACTCATCCTGGGTTAATTTCGTCTTGTTTAACACTCAGTACTTTGGTTTAGTAAGTATCTCTGGCTAGTTTGGTTTGCAGATTGTGCATTTTAACCCTGGGTCAAGGTAATAATGTAATCAATTGCACAAACACAATATGTGGCCAAACTGAATGCATATATAAACACATAAATCTACTGTAGTTGTCTTAAAGTCCCCCTGTGGTGAAAATCCAGCTTTTAATGTTGTTTATGTGTCTATGTGGTGTTTTTAATACGCTTTAAGACAAACCATGTGTAAATTCATAAGTCGACAGCATTGCTGAGTATTTTCTCCTTAAAACTGCAGTGAACCAAAGACAGTCTCAAAAACACGCTTTGAAATCGCTGGTGTTTCTGACGTCACAAACTACCTTGACCAATCAGATCAACGTGTGATTGTCAACGAGTGGATCTCTGAGTGAGTGAGTGGAGGCGGGGCTCATTTGCATATTCATAGAACCGCGCATACTAAATGAGGCAAGGGTGGAGAGTTTGAAGTAATGCATTTGAGTTAAAACCATTATTTAATCTACAATTAAAAGTGTTTAAACATTAGTGTTAAACTTCGCTTTACTCCGGGGTAAAAGTGAGTTTGTTTCTGGGCTTAAAAAGACTTTAGCTCTGGGTTTAAAGGCAGTGTGAAAATCCTTACAAACTGAATGAATGATTACCATAGTATTTACATAATACGCCAATGTACTACGAAGAATACCATAGTATTAATATGCTGCACGGCCAAAATCATATGCCAGCGATTTTTTTTCTTCAGCAATCTTTCAGTGTCAGCAGTTTTGAGAGGTTGCAGTTAATTTAGTACGTCTGTCCTTGAATTACTACGAATGCTGGACGAATCTTATCGTGAGTATTTCATTCTGATAATACATTCTGACAGAAGCCAGAGTTCATCAGCGGCGTCAGATTGATCTGAAATGAGTGTGTGTGTGTGTGTGTGTGTTCAGTAGCGTTTAGAGACACTGTCAGACGTAATTATGATAATGAAAGGAATGCTGGAGTTGTCAAAACAATATATTAAAACCCTTTGTTTATATTTCTCATGATCCTCTTCTGATATTCAGGTTGGATCCAGTTGTAAGTGCTTCCAGATGTGATAGTGAGATGATTTCTCATCTTTTCTTGCGCTTGTTGTAGTTTGTGAAGGAGAAAGGGCTAGTTTTGATGATGAACAGCTCCTAGCGTGCGTTACGCTTCTGAGAAGTCGGCTAAAGCTCAGGAATAGGAGTTGCTGCTTATGACTTATTGGACGATGTCCATTGTTTTAATGTCAATATTAAAATAACGAGGATCTCCCCCGTCTACCGTTTCCATCCTGACGTGAACGGAGAAATATTCCTCCTGCTTTTTCCATGCTTTTCAAATCCTTCCCAGGTTTCTTTCTTTCTTCCATTCTCCTTTCGCTTAAGTATAACAAGTATAACTCATATTTTGAAAGTACATTCAGTTCCCGTAATAATAATGCATGTGATTCTTGAACTTTTTTCTGAACAAATGTCTGCTAGATATATAGTAGTCAACATTTGAAGTGGATCAAAACTTTCATCAAAGTTATTCATGCATTTTGAACAATACCCGTTCTTATCTTAGGACAAACTTTTTTTGATCCACTTCAAATGTTGTGTATTTTGAACCCATTCTTGGTCGCACAATGATGTGAAGAAACTGGGTTATTATCGTTAACTAAAACCAAAGACCATAAAAAACATTTTAATTACTTAGAATAAACTAAAAGTTCACTGAAATAAAATAAAAAAATTAACTTTTTATTAGACGTTTCTATAGCAGAATGGTGGGAGTGGCCTTGGACATCATCATTCCCAGTGCATTATGGGTATTGAAGTTTTCTTACCTATTTGGCGAAAGTGAAGAGAACAGTCGTTTTTCTCTGTTTTCTCTATGTTTTGCTTTTCTATTGTATATGTAGCCAAGTTTTATTAAAAGTCGATTTTGCTGGTGGTGAAATAACCCTTTATTTTTTACTGTCTTTAAGAGTCCCCCTGTTGTGAAAATCCAGTTTATAATGTTGTTTATATGTCTATGTGGTGTTTTTAATACGCTTTAAGACAAACCATGTGTAAATTCATAAGTCGACAGCATTGCTGAGTATTTTCTCCTTAAAACTGCAGTGAACCAAAGACAGTCTCAAAAACACGCTTTGAAATCGCTGGTGTTTCTGACGTCACAAACGACCTTGTAACCAATCAGATCAACGTGTGATCGTCAACTAGTGAGTGAGTGAGTGAGTGAGTGGAGGCGGGGCTCATTTGCATATTCATTGAACAATGTATACTAAATGAGGGAAGGGTGTCGAGTTACATTCAAGATATTTTAAGGCATGAAGAAATATTTACGTTTAAACATGTAATTTTGGTGATCAAAGATGAGCTTTAAGGGATAAAATGATTGACTACAGGGGGACTTTAAAAAACTAAATTATAAAGCGTATCATTTTAGTACTGGATGCTGATTATCAACTTGCTTTAGACATTCGTTGTTATTCTCTGCGATGGTATATTGTCATGTTTCCCCGTGTATCAGGCATGAATCCCAGCAGTGAGTGTGTGTGTGTGTGTATGTGTGTTAGTTCAATGTTTAATCCTCACACATGTGGAAGTATCACGTTCCCTCACGTCTCCAGCTGTCAGGAGAAACGCTGCGCTTGTTTTGCTACAGAAATAGCAACAGTTTGAACGTGTAAGTTCAGCTCTCTCTCTCTCTCTCTCTCTCTCTCTCTCTCTCTCTCTCTCCTCTCTCTCTCTCTCTCTCTCTCTCTCTCTCACACACACTCACTCTCTCTCCCTCTCTCTCTCTCTCTCTCTCTCTCTCTCTCTCACACACACACACACTCACTCTCTCTCCCTCTCTCCCTCTCTCTCTCTCTCTCTCTCTCTCTCTCTCTCTCTCACACACACACACACTCACTCTCTCTCCCTCTCTCCCTCTC
>NW_027508714.1:402500-437170 GCF_051911475.1 Siphateles boraxobius | reverse complement strand
CAACCCCACACCATAATCCCCCTCCACCAAACAACCCCACACCATAATCCCCCCTCCACCAAACAACCCCAACACATAATCCCCCCTCCACCAAACAACCCCACACCATAATCCCCCCTCCACCAAACAACCCCACACCACAATCCCCCCTCCACCAAACAACCCCACACCATAATCCCCCCTCCACCAAACAACCCCAACACATAATCCCCCCTCCACCAAACAACCCCACACCATAATCCCCCCTCCACCAAACAACCCCAATACATAATCCCCCCTCCACCAAACAACCCCACACCATAATCCCCCCTCCACCAAACAACCCCACACCATAATCCCCCCTCCACCAAACAACCCCAACACATAATCCCCCCTCCACCAAACAACCCCACACCATAATCCCCCCTCCACCAAACAACCCCAACACATAATCCCCCCTCCACCAAACAACCCCACACCATAATCCCCCCTCCACCAAACAACCCCACACCATAATCCCCCTCCACCAAACAACCCCACACCATAATCCCCCCTCCACCAAACAACCCCACACCATAATCCCCCCTCCACCAAACAACCCCAACACATAATCCCCCCTCCACCAAACAACCCCACACCATAATCCCCCCTCCACCAAACAACCCCAATACATAATCCCCCCTCCACCAAACAACCCCACACCATAATCCCCCCTCCACCAAACAACCCCACACCATAATCCCCCCTCCACCAAACAACCCCACACCATAATCCCCCCTCCACCAAACAACCCCACACCATAATCCCCCCTCCACCAAACAACCCCACACCATAATCCCCCCTCCACCAAACAACCCCACACCATAATACCCCCTCCACCAAACAACCCCACACCATAATCCCCCCTCCACCAAACAACCCCACACCTCAATCCCCCTCCACCAAACAACCCCACACCATAATCCCCCTCCACCAAACAACCCCACACCATAATCCCCCCTCCACCAAACAACCCCACACCATAATCCCTCTCCACCAAACAACCCCACGCCATAATCCCCCCTCCACCAAACAACCCCACACCATAATCCCCCGTCCACCAAACAACCCCAAACCATAATCCCCCTTCCACCAAACAACCCCACACCATAATCCCCCCTCCACTCCACACCATAATCCCCCCTCCACCAAACAACCCCAAACCATAATCCCCCTTCCACCAAACAACCCCACACCATAATCCCCCTCCACCAAACAACCACACATCATAATCCCCCCTCCACCAAACAACCACACATCATAATCCCCCTCCACCAAACAACCCCACACCATAATCCCCCCTCCACCAAACAACCCCACACCATAATCCCCCCTCCACCAAACAACCACACACCATAATCCCCCCTCCACCAAACAACCACACACCATAATCCCTCCGTCACCTGGCTCTGCGCGTCTGCGATGTCTTGGGCCGTCTGCGTCTGCAGTGTGTGCGTCAGGTGAGTGAAGAGTGGGCTCGATAAACTCGCTCTGCCGTCCTCTCGGTACTTCACCTGAACACAAACAACCAGCTCTTCTAGTGTTGTACAGCGAGCTTCAGCTCTTCTAGTGTTGTACAGCGAGCTTCACACAAGTGTCTGCAGCGTCACACTACCTCACTGATGATGTCAGTGGTGTGTTTAGCGTGTTGCGTGTCCAGCGTCTCGGGAAGGGTGGCGTACAGCGAGCCGTTCACCTGCTGCTTATATTTCACCTGAAGGAATAACACACACAAACTCTGAGCAAAGACTCCATCAGACTCACAAACTGATCATCGGTCGAAGCCATACTGAGATTTTGAGTTGATATTTCAATAATTCAACAACATGTTAACTTTCACATGTTCACTGATAGCAGTTATTGGTCACATGACATGCAGCTAAACAAATAAAATATTTAATGTTTCTTAAATAAAAAATATTTTGATGTTTATTATTCAATTGATTATTAATATTTAAATTTATTTTTATTAATTTAAAAATTATTTATTTATATACATTTTACATTTTTTATTTAATTAATTATTTATATGTCATTTATTTTGATTTATTTTATTTTTAAGTTTCTTAATTTTACATGTTTATGATTCATTCATTATAATTAAGAGTTTTATTTTGTTTTTAGCTTAATTTCATAGGTTTATATTTAATAAATTATTAATAAGTGTTTTATTTTGATTCAATTTCAAAATGATTTATTTATTTTAATTTGACATGTTTACGATGTATTTAATTATTATTTTAATTATTTAATTATTTTAAGTTTTAGTTTGTTTTTATTTAGTTTTATTTCACGTCGAGGATTTAATTCATTATTAATTGATTGATTTTTATTTATTATTATTTTTGTATCAAGCTTGAGAAAGGCAGATGTCCTCGACTGTGGTTTTGAGTGGCTGATGTGTTTTCTCGCCTCGCTCTGCAGATCCGACACGGATCTCACGAACCGCGTCTCCGGAGTCTCAGACAGCTGAGAGTAAACGCTGGACGAGAGGCTCCTCCTGCCTTCCTCACGGTACTGGTTCTGAAACACACGAGCACACGGAGTGTGTGTGAGATCTGAATGTGTGTGAGATCTGAGTGTGTGTGAGATTTGAGTGTGTGTGAGATCGGAGTGTGTGTGAGGTCTGAGATGGAGCTTCACCTCACTGAGTGTGTGTGAGATCTGCTGGACACACTTCATCTCTGCCGAGTCTGGAACCGCAGTGAACGAGGAGCCCGAGAAATCGCCCTTCCTGATGCCTTTATACGCCACCTGATGAAGAAGTGGAGAAGAAGGTCACGCTACAGTCACATGCGTGTGAGGAAGAGCAGAACACGTTAATAAGTGCTCAGATCTGATGATGATGATGAAGAACACGTTAATAAGTGCTCAGATCTGATGATGATGATGAAGAACACATTAATAAGTGCTCAGATCTGATGATGATGAAGATGATGAAGAACACGTCACCTGGCTCTGGATCTGAGCGGCGTCTCGAGCGTGTCGAGTTTCTGGAGTTTCTGCGAGCTGATGGTACAGAGATCTGCTCATCTGCTGCTGAGCGTCAGCCTTATACTTCACCTGCACACACACACACACAGCGGATCAGTCATGCTTGTCATGATGTTGACTGGAGGAACTCTGGCCTGAACACTGAAATTATTGTAAGATCATATTGTTGGAGTGTGTGTGTTGTATTGTTGGAGTGTGTGTGTTTTACGTTGCTCTGTAACTCTGTGGTGTGTTTGCTGAACTGCGTCTCCAGCGTCTCGGGCATCAGTGAGTACAGATTACTGGAGTTTTCCTTCAGGTCAGCTTTATACTTCAACTGAAACACACAAACAGACATGAAGAGAGAAAGAGGCTCCAAACAGAACATCCTGAGTCTGTTTTTTGTGTAAAGACGGAATCTACGAAGATCACAAAGGTCAGAGGTCACAGAGGTCCACAGATGTCAGAGGTCACATAGGTCAGAGGCCACAGAGGGTCACAGATGTCAGAGGTCACAGATGTCAGAGGTCACAGATGTCAGAGGTCACATGGATAATAGGTCAGAGGTCACAGCTCATAGAGGGTCACAGATGTCAGAGGTCACAGATGTCAGAGGTCACAGAGGTCAAAGAAGGTTACAGAGGTCACAGGTCATAGAGGGTCACAGATGTCAGAGGTCACATAGGTAATAGGTCAGAGGTCACAGATGTCATAGAGGGTCACATATGTCAGAGGTCACATAGGTCAGAGGTCATGGAGGTCAGATGTCACAGAGGTAATAGAGGGTCACAGAGATCAGAGGTCATAGAGGTTCACATAGGTCATATAGATCTTATGCGCCAGAGAAACAAGCGCTCAGCATCTTTAGAATATTGTTTTAGAACTTCCGTTTTTGCAGTCGCTCTGTATATCTCTATGGCATCGCTGTTGAGGAGTAATTAGCTGGTGAAGTGGATTTACTTATTGTAAAGTTAACGAAAGTTCTCATGGGGATTATAATGTTTAAAGCAGTTGTTTTAACAAATGTCAGTAGACCGGGAGGATTTTAAAACGAGCCGTTCATTCATAGATCCGAAAGATCACTGTGAAAATACAGACCGGAAGAAAAAAGACAACGAGCGCAGCGCTAAAAAGGGGCGGGGCTTCATAAGGTCTGTAGGGTTACAGAGGTCACGGAGGGCAGAGGTCACGGAGGTTCACCTCACTCTGCAGCTCCATCTGCTGCTTCACAAACTCATTCTGCGGCGTCTCTGGCATCAGGGAGAACAGATTACTGCCCGTCACTGACGCCCGGCCCTGCTGGTACTGCAGCTGATCACACAAAAAACACAGTCACATGATCACAAGAAGAGCCACATGATCACATGAAGTGTGATATGATCACATAGTGTAGTTGTGAAGAGCAGAACTATATGGCTGCGTTTACACTTGCACAAAAACATGATTTGACACAGATCCGATTATTTTAGCACACGTGTAAATAGAAATCCAATCAGATCTGTGCCTTAAGCCTTAGATTATAACACAGCCTCTGATTGGGTCACACGCGTGTGAGGAAGAGCAGAACACGTTAATAAGTGCTCAGATCTGATGATGATGATGAAGAACACGTTAATAAGTGCTTAGATCTGATGATGAGGACGAAGAAAACACATTAATAAGTGCTCAGATCTGATGATGATGAAGATGATGAAGAACACGTCACCTGGCTCTGGATCTGAGCGGCGTCTCGAGCGTGTCGAGTTTCTGGAGTTTCTGCGAGCTGATGGTACAGAGATCTGCTCATCTGCTGCTGAGCGTTAGCCTTATACTTCACCTGCACACACACACACACAGCGGATCATCCTCCTCCTCCTCTAGCTGAGATGCTGATGATGGTGGTGATGGTGGTGATGATGATGATGGTGATGGTGGTGATGATGGTGGTGATGGTGGTGATGATGATGATGGTGGTGATGATGATGATGATGGTGGTGATGATGGTGATGGTGATGGTGATGATGGTGATGATGATGATGGTGTGGTGATGGTGATGATGGTGATGATGATGATGGTGTGGTGATGGTGATGATGATGATGATGGTGTGGTGATGGTGATGATGATGGCGTGGTGATGGTGGTGTTGATGGTGTGGTGATGATGGTGATGATGGGGATGGTGATGATGGTGGTGATGATGGTGATGATGTGGTGATGGTGTTATGATGGGGATGGGTGGTGATGGTGTGGTGATGATGTTATGATGGGGATGGTGATGATGGTGGTGATGATGGTGATGGTGGTGATGATGTGATGATGATGATGGTGTGGTGATGGTGTTATGATGGGGATGGTGATGATGGTGGTGATGATGGTGATGTGATGATGGTGTGGTGATGGTGTTATGATGGTGATTGTGATGAATATGATGGTGATGATGATGGTGTGGTGATGGTGTTATGATGGGGATGGGTGGTGATGGTGTGGTGATGGTGTTATAATGGGGATGGTGATGATGGTGGTGATGATGGTGGTGATGATGATGATGGTGTTGATGGGGATGGTGATGATGATGATGGTGATTGTGATGAAGATGATGGTGTGGTGATGGTGTTATGATGGGGATAGGTGGTGATGGTGTTATGATGGGGATAGGTGGTGATGGTGTGGTGATGGTGGTGATGATGATGGTGGTGGTGATGATGATGATGATGATGGTGATGATGATGGTGGTGATGAAGATGATGGTCTGGTGATGGTGTTATGATGGGGATGGTGATGATGGTGGTGATGATGATGGTGATGATGATGGTGGTGATGAAGATGATGGTCTGGTGATGGTGTTATGATGGGGATAGGTGCTGATGGTGTTATGATGGGGATAGGTGGTGATGGTGTGGTGATGGTGGTGATGATGATGGTGGTGATGATGATGGTGATGAAGATGATGGTCTGGTGATGGTGTTATGATGGGGATGGTGATGATGGTGGTGATGATGATGGTGATGATGATGGTTGGTGATGAAGATGATGGTCTGGTGATGGTGTTATGATGGGGATGGGTGGTGATGGTGTGGTGATGGTGGTGATGATGATGGTGGTGATGATGATGGTGATTGTGATGATGATGATGGTGTGGTGATGGTGTTATGATGGGGATGGGTGGTGATGGTGTGGTGATGGTGGTGATGATGATGGTGGTGATGATGATGGTGATGAAGATGATGATGATGGTGTGGGGATGGTGTTATGAATGGGATGGTGATGATGGTGATGATGATAGTGATGATGGTGATGGTGATGATGATTGTGGTGATGATGAAGATGATGGTGATGATGGTATACCTGACTCTGCAGCTCAGAGATGCTCCTGTTGAATTGAGTCTCTGCAGTTTCAGGAAGCTGAGAGTAAACGCAGCTGCTGATGCTTTTCCGGCTCTGCTCGCGGTACTTATTCTGCGCGCACACACACACACACACACACACACACACACAGAGCTGTCACACACTTCATGAGTCAGTGTAACCTGCTCTGATCCTTCATCTCGTCTGTTTCACCTCGCTGATGGTCTCTGTGATCTCTCTGGCGAACTGCATCTCCGGCGTCTCGGGCAGCGTAGAGAAGAGAGAGTCTGACGTCTGTCTGTCCTTATACTCCACCTGATACACACACACACACACACACACACACACTGAGAACAAAGAGCCTGACGTCTGTCTGACCTTATATATCACCTGATACACACACACACACTGAGAACAGAGAGCCTGACGTCTGTCTGTCCTTATACACTCACCTAAAGGATTATTAGGAACACCTGTTCGATTTCTCATTAATGCAATTTTCTAATCAACCAATCACATGGCAGTTGTTTCAATGCATTTAGGGGTGTTGTCCTGGTCAGGACAATCTCCTGAACTCCAAACAAATTGCCAGAATGGGAAAGAAAGGTGATTTAAGCAATTTTGATCTTGGCATGGTTGTTGGTGCCAGACGGGCCGGTCTGAGTATTTCACAATCTGCTCAGTTACTGGGATTTTCACACACAACCATTTCTAGGGTTTACGAAGAATGGTGTGAAAAGGGAAAAACATCCAGTATGTGGCAGTCAGGTGGGCGAAAATGCCTTGTTGATGCTAGAGGTTAGAGGAGAATGGGCTGACTGAGTCAAGCTGATAGAAGAGCAACTTTGAATGAAATAACCACTCGTTACAACCGAGGTATGCAGCAAAGCCACAAAACGCACAACCTTGAGGCGGATGGGCTACAACAGCAGAAGACCCCACCAGGTACCACTCATCTCCCCTACAAATAGGAAAAAGAGGCTACAATTTGCAAGAGCTCACCAAAATTGGACAGTTGAAGACTGGAAAAATGTTGCCTGGTCTGATGAGTCTCGATTTCTGTTGAGACATTCAGATGGTAGAGTCAGAATTTGGCGTAAACAGAATGAGAACATGGATCCATCATGGCTTGTTACCACTGTGCAGGCTGGTGGTGGTGGTGTAATTGTGTGGGGGATGTTTTCTTGGCACACTTTAGGCCCCTTAGTACCAATTGGGCATTGTTTAAATGCCACGGCCTACCTGCGCATTGTTTCTGACCATGTCCATCCCTTTATGGCCACCATGGACCCATCCTCTGATGGCTACTTCCAGCAGTATAATGCATCATGTCACAAAGCTTGAATCATTTCAAATTGGTTTCTTGAACATGACAATGAGTTCACTGTACTAAAATGGCCCCCACAGTCACCAAATCTCAATAGAGCAGCTTTGGGATGTGGTGGAACGGGAGCTTCGTGCCCTGGATGTGCATCCAACAAATCTCCATCAACTGCAAGATTCTATCCTATCAATATGGGCCAACATTTCTAAACAATGCTTTCAGCACCTTGTTGAATCAATGCCACGTAGAATTAAGGCAGTTCTGCAGGCGAAAGGGGGTCAAACACAGTATTATTATGGTGTTCCTAATAATCCTTTAGGTGAGTGTATATCACGTGATACACACACACACACACACACACACACACAACAGTGAAAAACAGAGAACCCGACGTTTGTCTGTTCTTATCGGTTCTTATACATCACCTGATACTGTTTTCTTCATGTTTGATATATATATATATATATATATATATATATATATATATATATATATTATTTTTTTATTCTCAATTGTTTATATGAATGACCTTAACTGTTTACTGCCTAATATCTAATGGTTGGATTGGGGAAGATATGGGTGGTTTTGGTGTGATGGAGTGCTTTTGTTTTTGTCTTTGTTTTGTTAGCATGTATGTATGTTTGTGAAGTATGTTTTTCTTGAGGTCCCCTCGAAAACGAGATGTCACATCTCAAGGGGTTTTCCTCTCAACAATAAATTTACTTCAAATTTACAACACACACACACACACACACACACACACACACACACACACACACACACACACACACACACACACACACACACTCTCTCTCTCTCACACACACACACACACACACACACACACACACACACACACACACACACACACACACACACACACACACACACACACACACACACACACACACACACACAACACTGCAGCTACACAACCGGCCCACAGCTTGTGTCAGAAGAGACTGCTTTCAAAAACAAAAACAATACAAATCTTACAGACCACAATCTTTTAAACAGCAGTGTACGTGTACATGCATGTGCGTATGTGTGTGTGAGAGTGTGTGTGTGTGTGTGTGTGTGTGTGTGTGTGTGTGTGTGTGTGTGTGTGTGTGTGTGTGTGTGTGTGTGTGTGTGTGTGTGTGTGTGTGTAAATGCGTGTGTATGTTGTGGTGGAAATTATGAACTATATATTAAACTAGCCATGTTTCTAACATCTAACCTTATTTAACATCTAACATTTGAACAGAATGTACTGTTCGAAACCAAGGGAAAACTTGTGACTTTGAGTGTGTGTGTGTGTGTGTGTGTGTGTGTATAAATAACAAATATGGGAAATGAACCTAGACAGATGTCTAAACTTGAAACCCTGTTATTAGTAATAAAAAAAAAGCAGAATTTGCTCTTACCTAGTAACAGGAGAGCTTGCATATGAAGAAACAATCAAATTGTGGGGAAATTATGTACTGTGTCATGTGATTTTGCCATAACCCTGTTCTATAAATGTTGTATTCGTGTTTACGGGTGGGATTCTCAATGTAATTTGCCTGAGATCCTCCGGCCTCTTAAAGCTTGTTCCTGGGAGAGATGCTCTGGGAAGTGCGAGTGCTCTCCCGGCCGTGATTAAAGCATTTAAAGGACATTTGCTGAAGTCTGTCTGTCGATTATTCCTGCGCAGGAAGCAAGTTATTCCGCGAAACACCAACTGATAGTGTGCGACAGGATACGAGACGGCGCTCGACTCAGGCGGAGTCAGAGCAAACACACTGTTCAACCAGGTTTAGGGAAAAATCTAACACAATGTGCACATGCATGTATGTGTGTGTGTATGTGTGTGTGTGTGTGTGTGTGTATACCTTGCTCTGTAGCTGGTACGCCTCTTTAGCATGTTTTGTCTCCAGTGTTTCTGCCAGGTGTGTGTAGAGACACGTGGAAGCGTCTTTTCTATCAGCTTCTTTGTATTTATTCTGTCAGACACACAGAGAGGAGTGTGAGAGCGCAGCCAGTCACTTGACAGCGGACAGGTGAATACGCGTGATGAGTGTGTGTTACGTGGCTCTGCAGGTCCGTCATGTGTTTGGCGTGTTGCGTGTCCATTGTGTCGGGCAGCTGAGAGAACACACTACAGGACAGCTTCTTCCTCCCATCCGCTCTGTATCTGACCTGTCAATCATCATCATCATCATCATCATCATCATCATGTGATGTGTGCATCTCTGACAGTGTGAGTGTGTGAGAGAGAGAGAGAGAGTGTGTGAGAGAGAGAGAGAGTGTGTGAGATTGTGTGTGTGTGAGAGAGAGAGAGAGAGAGCGAGAGTGTGTGTGTGTGTGTGAGAGAGAGAGAGAGAGAGAGAGAAAGTGTGTGTGTGTGTGTGTGTGTGTACCTCACTCTGCAGCTCCGTCATCTCTCTGGCGAACTCCGTGTCAAGCGTGTCGGGCATCAGAGAATACAGATTCACACACAGATCTCGGAGTCCGTCCTCACGATACTGAACCTGAACAGCAGAATCACAATCATAAACTACAGTCATATCTTCAGTCATTCTGCTTCACCAGTAAATGTGTCTTGATTTAAGAATGGTTCAATGTTTGTGCAGGAAAAGAGACAGAAACTCTGAGGAAGAACATGACTGACTTTATTCTCATGATTTTAAAGGCCACAGGTCATGTGATCATGTGTCTCACCTCACTGTACAGGTGTGTGGCGTCTCTCGCGTGTTGAGTCTCTAGTGTTTCAGGAACACACGAGCTGTTCTCCAGCTTCTGTTAAAGCACCAACACACTTCATCTCAACTCAACCTCACATTATTCACATTCACATTAGCCACACGTTGGGGAGATTTTGCGGGTAAAAAGATCCATTAAGATCCACGAAGCTCACGCACGGATTCCTGGAGACATTCTGCTGTTACACACATCAGATCTGAAGTCTGATCAGTGTTTTATCATGCGCTGCCACGGAGAATGACGTGTGAACGTGAGCTGATCATGTGACCCGACGACACGTATGAACATGAGCTGATCATGTGACCCCTATGACACGTGTGAATGTGAGCTGATCATGTGACCCGACGACACGTGTGAACGTGAGCTGATCATGTGACCCGACGACACGTATGAACATGAGCTGATCATGTGACCCCTACGACACGTGTGAACGTGAGCTGATCATGTGACCCGACGACTCGTGTGAACGTGAGCTGATCATGTGACCCGACGACACGTGTGAACGAGCTGATCATGTGACCCGACGACACGTGTGAACGTGAGCTGATCATGTGACCCGACGACACGTGTGAACGTGAGCTAATCATGTGACCCGACGACCCGTGTGAATGTGAGCTGATCATGTGACCCGACGAGACGTGTGAATGTGAGCAGATCATGTGACCCGACGACACGTGTGAACGTGAGCTGATCATGTGACCAGACGACACGTGTGAACGTGAGCTGATCATGTAAACAGACGACACGTGTGAACGTGAGCTGATCATGTGACCAGACGACATGTGTGAACATGAGCTCATCATGTGGCCAGACGACACCTGTGACCGTGAGCTGATCATGTGACCCGACGACCAGGTGAACGTGAGCTGATCATGTGACCCGACGACACGTGTGAAAGTGAGCTGATCATGTGAGCAGACGACACGTTTGAATGTGAGCTGATCATGTGACCCGACGACGCGTTTGAATGTGAGCTGATCATGTGACGAGACGACACGTGTGAATGTGAGCTGATCATGTGACCAGACGACACGTGTGAATGTGAGCTGATCATTTGACCCGACGACACGTGTGAATGTGAGCTGATCATGTGACCCGACGACACGTTTGAACGTGAGCTGATCATGTGACCCGACGACACGTGTGAACGTGAGCTGATCATGTGACCCGACGACACGTGGGAACGTGAGGTGATCATGTGACCCGACGACACGTGTGAACGTGAGCTGATCATGTGACCCGACGACACGTGTGAACGTGAGCTGATCATGTGACCCGACGACACGGGTGAACGTGAGCTGATCATGTGAGCAGACGACACGTGTGAACGTGAGCTGATCATGTGAGCAGACGACACTTTTGAATGTTAGCTGATCATGTGACCCGACGACGCGTTTGAATGTGAGCTGATCATGTGACCCGACGGCACGTGTGAACGTGAGCTGATCATGTGACCCGACGACACGAGTGAATGTGAGCTGATCATCTTAACAGACGACACGTGTGAACGTGAGCTGATCATGTGACCCGACGACACGTGTCAATGTGAGCTGATCATGTGACCCGACGACACGTGTGAATGTGAGCTGATCATTTGACCCGACGACACGTGTCAATGTGAGCTGATCATGTGACCCGACGACACGTGTGAACGTGAGCTGATCATGTGACCCGACGACACGTGTGAACGTGAGCTGATCATGTGACCAGACGACATGTGTGAACGTGAGCTGATCATGTGACCCGACGACACGTGTGAATGTGAGCTGATCATGTGACCCGACGACACGTGTGAACGTGAGCTGATCATGTGACCCGACGACACGTGTGAAAGTGAGCTGATCATGTGACCCGACGACACGTGTGAACGTGAGCTGATCATGTGCATCTCCAGGGGAAATGCACATGATCAGGGGAAATGCACACGACACGTGTGAACGTGAGCTGATCATGTGACCCGCTTCATCCGTGTTTCTACAGGACAGAAACACGGCACATCTGCTGACTGTGTGAACGCTTCATTCCGTTCCTGTCGCCAGCGGCATATAAAAACACTCAAATTCATAATAATAAATGTTTATTTAATACATAAAACATAAAACAGACTACCAGTACCTTCATCTGAGCGTCTGTGACGTCTTTCTGACTCTCTGTCGCCTTCATATAATTCATATAAGACAATTCAAATTAATTATAATATTAAATAAAGGGTATTCAATAGATAAAACATAATAAAACAAACCATTAATATCTCTGTCTGAGTGTCTGTGACGTATGTCGCCTCCAGCTGCAGATACAACCAAATTAATTATGATAATTAATATAATAAAAACATGTAATGTTTATTTAATACATAAAACATAATAAAGTGGACGATCAGTACCTTCATATGAGTGTCTGTGACGCCTGTCGCCTCCAGCTGGATATAAACAATTCAAATTAATCAATGAAAATGAAAATAATTTTTGTTTAATAAATAAATAAATTATATCTATTTAATACATGAAACAGACCATTAATATCTCCTTCTGAATGTCTGTGGCGTCTGACTGACTCTCTGTCGCCTCCAGCTGCAAATAAAACCATTAAAATAAATTATAATAATAAATAAAGTGTATTCAATAAATAAAACATAATAAAACAGACCATTAATATCTCTGTCTGAGTGTCTGTGACGTCTGTCGCCTCCAGCTGGATATAAACCATAAAAATTAATAATAATAATAAATAATGTTAATTTAATACATGAAACATAATAAACCAGTACCTTCATCTGAGCATCTGTGACGTCTTTCTGACTCTCTGTCGCCTCCAGCTGCAGATACAACCAAATTAATTATGATAATTAATATAATAAAAACATATAGTGTTAATTTAATACATAAAACATAATAAAGTAGATGATCAGTACCTTCATATGAGTGTCTGTGACGCCTGTCGACTCCAGCTGGATATAAACCATTCAAATGAATCAATGAAAATTAATAAATTAAAAAATAATATTTAATAATGTATATTTAATACAAAAAACAGACCATTAGTATCTCTGTCTGAGCGACTGTGACGTCTGTCTGACTCTCTGTCGCCTCCAGCTGCAAATAAAATCAAATTAATTATATTTGATAATTAATAAAATAAAATATAATAAAATAATAATAAATAATGTTTATTTAAAACATCAGTACCTTCATTTGAGCGTCTGTGACGACAGTCTGACTCTCTGATGCCTTTATACCATTCATATAAAATAATTCAAATTAATTATAATAATAAATAAAGTGAATTCAATACATAAAACATAATAAAACAGACCATTAATATCTCTGTCTGAGCGTCTGTGACGTCTGTCGCCTCCAGCTGCAGATACAACCAAATTAATTATAATGATAATTAATGTAATAAAAAAAATGTGTTAATATAATAACATAAAACACAATAAACCAGTACCTTTATCTGAGCGTCTGTGACGTCTGTCGCCTCCAGCTGCACATGAAAGCATTAAAATTAATAATAATAATAATAATCACTAATAACAGTTGAGTACCAGCATTTATACAGAATATGAGTGTGATTCTGATCCACAGGAGAGTTTGAGAGTTAAAACACACACATTCACAAGCTGATTCTGAAATATTCTGAGCTGATCTTCATGAACACTGTCAGTCAGAGACATGAAGTGTGTGTCTGTAGATCTGAGTTTAACGTGACGACGCATGAAGTGTGTGTCTGTAGATCTGAGTTTAACGTGACGACGCATGAAGTGTGTGTCTGTAGATCTGAGTTTAACGCGACGACGCATGAAGTGTGTGTCTGTAGATCTGAGTTTAACGTGACGATGCATGAAGCTTTTAGTTCCGAAACACTGAACAACAGAAACCAGTGGAGAATCAAAGATTCATTACTGATGCTGATCGACTCACCTCGTCAGTGGAGTTCCCCTCAGTCTGCTCCTGCAGTTCAACACACACACACACACACACACACACACACACACACACACACACACACACACACACATATACAAAACTCTTATGACTTCTGCTCCACCAATGAGTGCAGGCGGTGAGCCGCTGATGGACTGATCAGCAGAACGGGTTTTCTACACCTGCGTTCAGCTCTAGATCCTGATCAACGACATTAAGAGGTTCTGCTGATGGACTGATCAACCAATCAGATCAGTGGACCAGACTCGATCGACCAATCAGAACCGGCTCTACACCTGCAATCAGCTCATTCACTCCAGATCAATGAGTTTCTGCTGTCGGGCTTCAGTCACACTCACCTTGCGGGCCGCTGGGATCTGATCAGAACTGCCTCTGGGAGAACCCTGTGGAACACACACACACACAGTGTGAGAGCTGCGGTGTGAAGGTCAGGGTCACACAGATCCTGCGGTCAGCGTCTCTCACCTCACACACACCTTCAGCTCGTCTCTCACCTCACACACACCTTCAGCTCGTCTCTTACCTCACACACTTTCAGCTCGTCTCTCACCTCACACACACCTTCAGCTCCGTCTGTCCGTCGAATGTCTTCTCCAGCGCCACTCATGACTGAAACAGACACACACACGCGGCTAAGCGGAGCGACTGAAACACAGATTCACACACACATGCAGCACAGCGACTGAAACAGACTCACACACGCAGCACAGTGACTGAAACACACACACACACACCATCTGAGGAGCTTCTGTGCTGGACGACTCTATTAGAGATGCTTCCACTTTTAGAAACACTCAGGCTTTATCAGAGAGTGTTGCTCACGGAAGGAATGTCCAGCGATACCGACCCGTGTCACACTAACCTTCACTAGTACTGCTGCTCAGAGTGTGTGTGTGTGTGTATGTGTGTGAGAGAGGCCTCGGTTAACCAGCCACTACTGATTCACAACCTCTCAAACTAGTGCCTGAAATCTGACAGTGGAAACTAATCTAATATTCCCCGGAAGAGTCTGAGTTCAGTCACACAGTTCAGGATGGACAGCAGTTATTAGTTCTGATGCAGAACTCACTCACTCACTCACTCACTAAATCACTAAATCGCTAACTCACTCAGTCAATCACTTATTCACTCACTCAATAACTCACTCAATCACTAATTCACTCACTCACTCACTCTCTAAATCAATAACTCACTAAATTACTAACTCACTCAATCACTAACTAACTCAATCACTAATTCAATCACTAACTCACTCACTCACTAAATCACTAACTCACTCACTCACTAAACCACTCACTAACTCACTCACTCACTAACTAACTCACTCACAAACTCACTTACTAAACAACTCATTAACTAACTCACTAAATCACTAACTAACTCACTAACTAACTCGCTCACCAACTCACTCACTTACTAACTAACTAACTAACTAAATCACTAACCAACTCCCTCACTCACTCACTAACTCACTAATTCACTACTCAAACTAGTGCCTGAAATCTGACAGTGGAAACTAATCTAATATTCCCCAGAAGAGTCTGAGTTCAGCCACACAGTTCGTGATGGACAGCAATTATTAGTTCTGACACAGAACTCACTCACTCACTCACTCGCTCAATAAATCACTCAATCACTCACTCAACCACTCACCAACTAACTAACTCACTAAATCACTAACCAACTCACTCACTCACTCACTAATTCACTAAAATCACTCACTAACTCACTCAATAACTCACTAACTGACTAACTCACTTACTCACTCACTCACTAACTCACTCGCTCACTAACTCACTCACTTACTCACTCACTAAATAACTCACTCACGCACTAAACCATTCACCAACTAACTAACTCACTAAATCAATAACCAACTCCCTCACTTACTCACTCACTAACTAACAAACAAACTCACTCACTAACTCACTCACTAACTCACTCAGTAACTCACTAAATCACTCACTCAGTCAGTCACTCACTCACCAACTCAATAACTCACTCAGTCACTAAACCCCTCACTAACTCACTTACTAAACCACTCATTAACTAACTAACTCACTAAATGACTAACTCACTAAATCACTAACTCGCTCACCAACTCACTCACTCACTCACTCACTAACTCACTCACTCACTCACTCACTAACTCACTCACTAACTCACTCACTCACTCAATACTCAAACTAGTGCCTGACATCTGACAGTGGAAACTAATCTAATATTCCCCAGAAGAGTCTGAGTTCAGTCACACAGTATGTGATGGACAGCAATTATTAGTTCTGATACAGAACTCACTCACTCACTCACTCGCTCAATAAATCACTCACTCACTCTCTAAACCACTCACTAACTAACTCACTAAATCACTAACCAACTCCCTCACTCACTCACTCACTCACTAAATCACTCACTAACTCACTCACTAACTCACTCACTCACTAAATCACTAACTCACTCACTAACTAACTCGCTCACTAAATCACTCACTCACGCACTAAACCACTCACTAACTAACTAACTCACTAAATCACTAACCAACTCCCTCACTCACTCACTCACTCACTCACTCACTAACTAAACAAACTCGCTCACTAACTCAATAACTCACTCACTCACTAATTCACTCACTAACTCACTAAATCGCTAACTCACTCACTCACTCAGTCAGTCACTCACTCATTAACTAACTCACTCACTCACTAACTCAATAACTTACTCACTAACTAACTCACTCACTAACTCATTCACTAATTCACTAAATAAATAACTCACTCACTCACTAAACCACTCATTAGCTAACTCACTAAATCACTAACTCACTCACTAACTCGCTCACTAACTTACTCACTCACTAACTAACTAACTCACTAAATCACTAACCAACTCCCTCACTCACACACTCACTCACTAACAAACTCACTTACTAACTCACTCACTCACTCACTCACTAACTCAGTCACTCACTCACAAACTCACTAAATCAATAACTCACTCACAAACTCACTAAATCAATAACTCACTCACTCACTAACTCACTCACTCACTAACTCACTAACTCACTCACTCACTAAATAACTAACTCACTCACTCACTAAATCACTCACTCACTAACTCACTAAATCACTCACTCACTAACTCAATCACAAACTCACTCACTCACTAAATGACGCTCACTCACTAACTCACTCACTCACTAAATGACACTCACTAACTCACTCACTCACTAAATCACTCACTCACTCACTAAATCACGAACTCACTAACTCAATCACGAACTCACTCACTCACTAAATGACACTCACTCACTCACTAAATGACACTCACTAACTCACTCACTCACTAAATGACACTCACTCACTCACTAACTCAATAACTCACTCACTCATTAACTCACTCACTAACTCACTCACTCAGTCAGTCACTCACTCACTCAATAATTAACTCACTCACTCACTAACTCAATAACTCACTCACTAACTCAATCACTAATTCACTAAATCAATAACTAACTCACTAACTCACTCACCCAACTCACTCACTCACTAAATGACGCTCACTCACTAACTCACTCACTCACTAAATGACACTCACTAACTCACTCACTCACTAAATCACTCACTCACTCACTAAATCACGAACTCACTAACTCAATCACGAACTCACTCACTCACTAAATGACACTCACTCACTCACTAAATGACACTCACTAACTCACTCACTCACTAAATGACACTCACTCACTCACTAACTCAATAACTCACTCACTCATTAAATCACTCACTAACTCACTCACTCAGTCAGTCACTCACTCACTCAATAATTAACTCACTCACTCACTAACTCAATAACTCACTCACTAACTCAATCACTAATTCACTAAATCAATAACTAACTCACTAACTCACTCACCCAACTCACTCACTCACTAACTCACTCACTTACTAACTAACTCACTAAATCACTAACCAACTCCCTCACTCACTCACTAACTCACTAATTCACTACTCAAACTAGTGCCTGAAATCTGACAGTGGAAACTAATCTAATATTCCCCAGAAGAGTCTGAGTTCAGCCACACAGTTCGTGATGGACAGCAATTATTAGTTCTGACACAGAACTCACTCACTCACTCACTCACTCACTCGCTCAATAAATCACTCAATCACTCACTCAACCACTCACCAACTAACTAACTCACTAAATCACTAACCAACTCACTCACTCACTAACTCACTCACTTACTAACTAACTCACTAAATCACTAACCAACTCCCTCACTCACTCACTAACTCACTAATTCACTACTCAAACTAGTGCCTGAAATCTGACAGTGGAAACTAATCTAATATTCCCCAGAAGAGTCTGAGTTCAGCCACACAGTTCGTGATGGACAGCAATTATTAGTTCTGACACAGAACTCACTCACTTACTCGCTCAATAAATCACTCAATCACTCACTCAACCCCTCACCAACTAACTAACTCACTAAATCACTAACCACCTCACTCACTCACTCACTAATTCACTAAAATCACTCACTAACTAACTCAATAACTCACTCACTAACTCACTCACTCACTTACTCACTAACTAACTCACTCGCTCACTAACTCACTCAATAAGTCACTCACTAACTCACTCACTTACTCACTAACTCACTCACTCACTAACTTACTCGCTCACTAAATCACTCACTCACTAAATCACTCACGCACTAAACCATTCACTAACTAACTAACTCACTAAATCACTAACCAACTCCCTCATTTACTTACTCACTAACTAACAAACAAACTCACTCACTAACTCACTCACTCAATCACTAACTCACTAAATCACTAACTCACTCACTCAATCAGTCACTCACTCACTAACTCAATAACTCACTCAGTCACTAAACCCCTCACTAACTCACTTACTAAACCACTCATTAACTAACTAACTCACTAAATCACTAACTCACTCACTAACTCGCTCACCAACTCACTCACTCACTAACTCACTCACTCACTCACTCACTCACTAACTCACTAACTCACTCAATACTCAAACTGGTGCCTGAAATCTGACAGTGGAAACTAATCTAATATTCCCCAGATGAGTCTGAGTTCAGTCACACAGTTTGTGATGGACAGCAATTATTAGTTCTGATGCAGAACTCACTCACTCACTCACTCGCTCAATAAATCACTCACTCACTCACTCACTCACTCAACCACTCACCAACTAACTAACTCACTAAATCACTAACCAACTCACTCACGCACTCACTAATTCACTAAAATGACTCACTAACTCACTCAATAACTCACTCAATAACTCACTCACTAACTCACTCACTCACTTACTCACTCACTCACTCACTCACTCACTCACTAACTCACTCGCTCACTAACTCACTCAATAACTCACTCACTAACTCACTCATTCACTTACTCACTCACTAACTCACTCACTCACTAACTAACTCACTCACTAAATCACTCACTCACTAAATCACTCACGCACTAAACCATTCACTAACTAACTAACTCACTAAATCACTAACCAACTCCCTCACTTACTCACTCACTAACTAACAAACAAACTCACTCACTAACTCACTAACTCACTCACTCACTCACTCACTCACTAACTCACTAAATCACTAACTCACTCACTCAGTCAGTCACTCACTCACTAACTCAATAACTCACACAGTCACTAAACCCCTCACTAACTCACTTACTAAACCACTCATTAACTAACTAACTCACTAAATCACTAACTCACTCACTAACTCGCTCACCAACTCACTCACCCACTAACTCACTCACTCACTAACTCACTAACTCACTCAATACTCAAACTAGTGCCTGACATCTGACAGTGGAAACTAATCTAATATTCCCCAGATGAGTCTGAGTTCAGTCACACAGTTTGTGATGGACAGCAATTATTAGTTCTGATGCAGAACTCACTCACTCACTCACTCGCTGAATAAATCACTCACTCACTCACTCACCAACTAACTAACTCACTAAATCACTAACCAACTCCCTCACTCACTCACTCACTAAATCACTCACTAACTCACTCACTCACTAACTCACTCACTCACTCACTCACTAACTCAATCACTAACTCACTCACTCACTAAATCACTAACTCACTCACTAACTAACTCGCTCACTAAATCACTCACTCACGCACTAAACCACTCACTAACTAACTAACTAACTCACTAAATCACTAACCAACTCCCTCACTCACTCACTAACTAAACAAACAAACAAACAAACTCACTCACTAACTCACTAACTCAATAACTCACTCACTCACTAACTCACTCACTAACTCACTAAATCGCTAACTCACTCACTCAGTCAGTCACTCACTCAATAACTAACTCACTCACTCACTAACTCAATAACTCACTCACTAACTAACTCACTACCTAACTCAATCACTAATTCACTAAATAAATAACTAACTCACTCACTAACTCAATTACTAAACCACTCATTAGCTAACTCACTAAATCACTAACTCACTCACTAACTCGCTCACTAACTTACTCACTCACTAACTCACTCACTTACTAACTAACTCACTAAATCACTAACCAACTCCCTCCCTCACTCACTCACTAACAAACTCACTCACTAACTCACTCACTCACTCACTAACTCACTAACTCACTAACTCAGTCACTCACTCACAACCTCACTAAATCACTAACTCACTCACTCACTAACTCACTCACTCACTAACTCCCTCACTCACTAACTCACTGACTCACTCACTAACTCACTCACTCACTCACTAAATCACTAAATCACTCACTCACTAAATCACTCACTCACTAACTCACTAAATCACTCACTCACTAAATCACTAACTCACTCACTCACTAAATGACGCTCACTCACTAACTCACTCACTCACTAAATGACACTCACTAACTCACTCACTCACTAAATCAATCACTCACTCACTAACTCACTAAATCACTCACTCACTAACTCAATCACGAACTCACTCACTCACTAAATGACGCTCACTCACTAACTCACTCACTCAATGACACTCAATAACTCACTTACTCACTAAATGACACTCACTCACTCACTAACTCAATAACACACTCACTCACTAACTCACTCACTAACTCACTCACTCAGTCAGTCAGTCACTCAATAACTCACTCACTCACTCACTCACTAACTCAATAACTCACTCACTAACTCACTCAGTAACTCAATCACTAATTCACTAAATCAATAACTAACTCACTCACTAACTCACTAAACCACTCATTAACTAACTCACTAAATCACTAACTCACTCACTAACTCACTCACTTACTAACTAACTCACTAAATCACTAACCAACTCCGTCACTCACTCACTCACTAACAAACTCACTAACTCACTCACTCACTCACTCACTAACTCAGTCACTCACTCACAAACTCACTAAATCACTAACTCACTCACTCAGTAACTAACTCACTAACTAACTCACTAACTCACCCACTCACTCACTAAATCACAAACTCACTCACTCACTAAATAACTCACTCACTAACTCACTAAATCACTCACTCACTAACTCAATCACGAACTCACTCACTTACTAAATTAAGCTCACTCACTAACTCACTAAATGACACTCACTAACTCATTCACTCACTAAATGACACTCACTCACTCATTCACTAACTCACTCACTCACTAAATCACTCACTCACTAAATCACTCACTCACTAAATGACACTCACTGACTCACTCACTAAATCACTCACTCACTCACTCAATAAATCACTAACTCACTCACTCACTAAATGACACTCACTCACTCACTAACTCACTCACTCACTCACTCACTAAATCAGTCACTCACTCACTAAATCACTCACTCAATCACTTACTCACTGACTCACTAAATGACACTCACTCACTGACTAACTCACTCACTCACTCAATCACTAACTCACTTACTTTCACTCACTCACTCACTCACTCACTAAATCACTCACTCAATCACTAACTCACTCACTCACTCACTCACTCACTAACTCCCTCACTCACTAACTCACTTACTCACTAACTCAATCACACACTCACTCACTAACTCAGTCACTCACTCACAAACTCACTAAATCACTAACTCACTTACTAACTAACTCACTAACTCACTCACTCACTAAATCACTAACTCACTCACTCACTAAATCACTCACTCACTCACTAACTCACTAAATCACTCACTCACTCACTAACTCACTCACTCAATCACTAACTCACTCACTCACTCACTAAATGATACTCACTCACTCACTCACTAAATCGCTAACTCACTCACTCACTAAATCACTCACTCACTCACTAACTCACTAAATCACTCACTCACTCACTAACTCACTCACTCAATCACTAACTCACTCACTCACTAACTCACTCACTCAGTAAATGACACTCACTCACTCACTAAATCACTCACTCACTCACTCACTAAATCACTCACTCACTCACTCACTCACTAAATCACTCACTCACTCACTCACTAACTCAGTAACTCACTCACAAACTCACTAAATCACTAACTCACTCACTTACTAACTAACTCACTAACTCACTAAATCACTAAATCACTCACTCACTCACTCACTCACTAAATCACTCACTCACTCACTAACTCACTCACTCACTAAATGACACTCACTCATTCACTAACTCACTCACTAAATCACTCACTCACTCACTCACTAAATCACTCACTCACTCACTCACTCACTCACTAAATCACTCACTCACTCACTAACTCAGTAACTCACTCACAAACTCACTAAATCACTAACTCACTCACTTACTAACTAACTCACTAACTCACTAAATCACTCACTCACTCACTCACTCACTAACTCACTAAATCACTAAATCACTCACTCACTCACTAACTCACTCACTAAATGACACTCACTCATTCACTAACTCACTCACTAAATCACTCACTAAATCACTCATTCAAACACTCACTCACTCACTCACTCACTAACTCACTCAATCACTAACTCACTATATCACTCACTCACTCACTAAATCACTCACTCACTAAATGACACTCACTCACTAACTCACTCGCTCACTAACTCAATCACTCAAACACTAACTCACTTACTCTCACTCACTCAATCACTCACTCACTCACTAACTCACTCACTCACTCACTCACTAAATCAGTCACTCACTCACTAAATCACTCACTCAATCACTTACTCACTGACTCACTAAATGACACTCACTCACTGACTAACTCACTCACTCACTCAATCACTAACTCACTTTCACTCACTCACTCACTCACTAAATCACTCACTCACTCACTCAATCACTAACTCACTCCATCACAAAATGACACTCACTCACTCACTCACTAAATCACTCACTCAATCACTAACTCACTCACTCACTCACTCACTCACTAACTCACTCACTAACTCCCTCACTCACTAACTCACTCACTAACTCAATCACACACTCACTCACTAACTCAGTCACTCACTCACAAACTCACTAAATCACTAACTCACTTACTAACTAACTCACTAACCCACTCACTCACTAAATCACTAACTCACTCACTCACTAAATCACTCACTCACTCACTAACTCACTAAATCACTCACTCACTCACTAACTCACTCACTCAATCACTAACTCACTCACTCACTAACTCACTCATTCACTCACTAAATGATACTCACTCACTCACTCACTAAATCACTAACTCACTCACTCACTAAATCACTCACTCACTCACTAACTCACTAAATCACTCACTCACTCACTAACTCACTCACTCAATCACTAACTCACTCACTCACTAACTCACTCATTCACTCACTAAATGATACTCACTCACTCACTCACTAAATCACTAACTCACTCACTCACTAAATCACTCACTCACTCACTCACTAACTCACTAAATCACTCACTCACTCACTAACTCACTCACTCAATCACTAACTCACTCACTCACTAACTCACTCACTCAGTAAATGACACTCACTCACTCACTAAATCACTCACTCACTCACTAAATCACTCACTCACTCACTCACTAACTCAGTAACTCACTCACAAACTCACTAAATCACTAACTCACTCACTTACTAACTAACTCACTAAATCACTAAATCACTCACTCACTCACTCACTCACTAAATCACTCACTCACTCACTAACTCACTCACTCACTAAATGACACTCACTCATTCACTAACTCACTCACTAAATCACTCACTCACTCACTCACTAAATCACTCACTCACTCACTCACTAAATCACTCACTCACTCACTTACTAACTAACTCACTAACTCACTAAATCACTAAATCACTCACTCACTCACTCACTAAATCACTCACTCACTCACTAACTCACTCACTCACTAAATGACACTCACTCATTCACTAACTCACTCACTAAATCACTCACTCACTCACTAAATCACTCACTCACTCACTCACTCACTAAATCACTCACTCACTCACTCACTCACTAACTCAGTAACTCACTCACAAACTCACTAAATCACTAACTCACTCACTTACTAACTAACTCACTAACTCACTAAATCACTCACTCACTCACTCACTAACTCACTAAATCACTAAATCACTCACTCACTCACTAACTCACTCACTAAATGACACTCACTCATTCACTAACTCACTCACTAAATCACTCACTAAATCACTCATTCAAACACTCACTCACTCACTCACTCACTAACTAAATCACTCACTCACTCACTCAATCACTAACTCACTCCATCACAAAATGACACTCACTCACTCACTCACTCACTAAATCACTCACTCAATCACTAACTCACTCACTCACTCACTCACTCACTCACTAACTCACTCACTAACTCCCTCACTCACTAACTCACTCACTAACTCAATCACACACTCACTCACTAACTCAGTCACTCACTCACAAACTCACTAAATCACTAACTCACTTACTAACTAACTCACTAACCCACTCACTCACTAAATCACTAACTCACTCACTCACTAAATCACTCACTCACTCACTAACTCACTAAATCACTCACTCACTCACTAACTCACTCACTCAATCACTAACTCACTCACTCACTAACTCACTCATTCACTCACTAAATGATACTCACTCACTCACTCACTAAATCACTAACTCACTCACTCACTAAATCACTCACTCACTCACTAACTCACTAAATCACTCACTCACTCACTAACTCACTCACTCAATCACTAACTCACTCACTCACTAACTCACTCATTCACTCACTAAATGATACTCACTCACTCACTCACTAAATCACTAACTCACTCACTCACTAAATCACTCACTCACTCACTCACTAACTCACTAAATCACTCACTCACTCACTAACTCACTCACTCAATCACTAACTCACTCACTCACTAACTCACTCACTCAGTAAATGACACTCACTCACTCACTAAATCACTCACTCACTCACTAAATCACTCACTCACTCACTCACTAACTCAGTAACTCACTCACAAACTCACTAAATCACTAACTCACTCACTTACTAACTAACTCACTAAATCACTAAATCACTCACTCACTCACTCACTCACTAAATCACTCACTCACTCACTAACTCACTCACTCACTAAATGACACTCACTCATTCACTAACTCACTCACTAAATCACTCACTCACTCACTCACTAAATCACTCACTCACTCACTCACTAAATCACTCACTCACTCACTTACTAACTAACTCACTAACTCACTAAATCACTAAATCACTCACTCACTCACTCACTAAATCACTCACTCACTCACTAACTCACTCACTCACTAAATGACACTCACTCATTCACTAACTCACTCACTAAATCACTCACTCACTCACTAAATCACTCACTCACTCACTCACTCACTAAATCACTCACTCACTCACTCACTCACTAACTCAGTAACTCACTCACAAACTCACTAAATCACTAACTCACTCACTTACTAACTAACTCACTAACTCACTAAATCACTCACTCACTCACTCACTAACTCACTAAATCACTAAATCACTCACTCACTCACTAACTCACTCACTAAATGACACTCACTCATTCACTAACTCACTCACTAAATCACTCACTAAATCACTCATTCAAACACTCACTCACTCACTCACTCACTAACTCACTCAATCACTAACTCACTATATCACTCACTCACTCACTAAATCACTCACTCACTAAATGACACTCACTCACTAACTCACTCGCTCACTAACTCAATCACTCAAACACTAACTCACTTACTCTCACTCACTCAATCACTCACTCACTCACTAACTCACTCACTCACTCACTCACTAAATCAGTCACTCACTCACTAAATCACTCACTCAATCACTTACTCACTGACTCACTAAATGACACTCACTCACTGACTAACTCACTCACTCACTCAATCACTAACTCACTTACTTTCACTCACTCACTCACTCACTAAATCACTCACTCACTCACTCAATCACTAACTCACTCCATCACAAAATGACACTCACTCACTCACTCACTCACTAAATCACTCACTCAATCACTAACTCACTCACTCACTCACTCACTCACTCACTAACTCACTCACTAACTCCCTCACTCACTAACTCACTCACTAACGCAATCACACACTCACTCACTAACTCAGTCACTCACTCACAAACTCACTAAATCACTAACTCACTTACTAACTAACTCACTAACCCACTCACTCACTAAATCACTAACTCACTCACTCACTAAATCACTCACTCACTCACTAACTCACTAAATCACTCACTCACTCACTAACTCACTCACTCAATCACTAACTCACTCACTCACTAACTCACTCATTCACTCACTAAATGATACTCACTCACTCACTCACTAAATCACTAACTCACTCACTCACTAAATCACTCACTCACTCACTAACTCACTAAATCACTCACTCACTCACTAACTCACTCACTCAATCACTAACTCACTCACTCACTAACTCACTCATTCACTCACTAAATGATACTCACTCACTCACTCACTAAATCACTAACTCACTCACTCACTAAATCACTCACTCACTCACTCACTAACTCACTAAATCACTCACTCACTCACTAACTCACTCACTCAATCACTAACTCACTCACTCACTAACTCACTCACTCAGTAAATGACACTCACTCACTCACTAAATCACTCACTCACTCACTAAATCACTCACTCACTCACTCACTAACTCAGTAACTCACTCACAAACTCACTAAATCACTAACTCACTCACTTACTAACTAACTCACTAAATCACTATATCACTCACTCACTCACTCACTCACTCACTAAATCACTCACTCACTCACTAACTCACTCACTCACTAAATGACACTCACTCATTCACTAACTCACTCACTAAATCACTCACTCACTCACTCACTAAATCACTCACTCACTCACTCACTAAATCACTCACTCACTCACTCACTCACTCACTAACTCAGTAACTCACTCACAAACTCACTAAATCACTAACTCACTCACTTACTAACTAACTCACTAACTCACTAAATCAATCACTCACTCACTCACTCACTCACTAAATCACTAAATCACTCACTCACTCACTAACTCACTAAATCACTCACTCACTCACTAACTCACTCACTCAATCACTAACTCACTCACTCACTAACTCACTCATTCACTCACTAAATGATACTCACTCACTCACTCACTAAATCACTAACTCACTCACTCACTAAATCACTCACTCACTCACTCACTAACTCACTAAATCACTCACTCACTCACTAACTCACTCACTCAATCACTAACTCACTCACTCACTAACTCACTCACTCAGTAAATGACACTCACTCACTCACTAAATCACTCACTCACTCACTAAATCACTCACTCACTCACTCACTAACTCAGTAACTCACTCACAAACTCACTAAATCACTAACTCACTCACTTACTAACTAACTCACTAAATCACTATATCACTCACTCACTCACTCACTCACTCACTAAATCACTCACTCACTCACTAACTCACTCACTCACTAAATGACACTCACTCATTCACTAACTCACTCACTAAATCACTCACTCACTCACTCACTAAATCACTCACTCACTCACTCACTAAATCACTCACTCACTCACTCACTCACTCACTAACTCAGTAACTCACTCACAAACTCACTAAATCACTAACTCACTCACTTACTAACTAACTCACTAACTCACTAAATCAATCACTCACTCACTCACTCACTCACTAAATCACTAAATCACTCACTCACTCACTAACTCACTCACTAAATGACACTCACTCATTCACTAACTCACTCACTAAATCACTCACTAAATCACTCATTCAAACACTCACTCACTCACTCACTCACTAACTCACTCAATCACTAACTCACTATATCACTCACTCACTCACTAAATCACTCACTCACTAAATGACACTCACTAACTCACTCGCTCACTAACTCAATCACTCAAACACTAACTCACTTACTCTCACTCACTCAATCACTCACTCACTCTCACTCACTCACTCACTCACTAACTCACTCACTCACTCACTAAATCACTAACTCACTCACTCACTCACTAACTCAATCACTCACTCACTCACTCAATCACTCACTCAATCACTTACACACTCACTCATTAACTCAATCACTCACTCACTCACTGACTTACTCTCACTCACTCACTCACTCACTCACTCACTCACTAACTCACTAAATCACTCACTCACTCACTAAATCACTAACTCACTCACTCACTCACTCACTCACTCACTCACTCACTCACTCACTCACTCACTAACTCACTAACTCAATCACTCCCTCACTCAATCACTTACACACACATACACTCACTCACTCACTCGCTTACTTACTCACACACACGTACACTCACTCACTCACTAAGGACTTGTTTATGTGGACTGAAATGTAGATAAAGTGATTTTCCTGTCGGCAGAAATCAAGTGAGGACAAGAGCTGATAACCAGACCGGAATCAATGTGTTTAACGGTTCAGTGTGTCCGTTAGGGCGTTAGGGTTATCAGTGAGTGTGAGTGTGTATGTGTATGTGTATGTGTGTGTGTGTATGTGTATGTGTGTGTGTGTGTGTGTGTGTGTGTGTGTGTGTGTGAGAGAGAGAGGTGGGATCTGGCTGTGTGTGTTCGTACTGAAGCCAAATGTCTGTCAGACTCCATATGTGCCGCTCCATGATCTCTGCACACATTCACCATCATAACCACATCATAACACACAGAAGAGCCCAATTAATATTCCACTGACTATATTCACACACACGACCTGTATTATAATAAAATACTAGAGTATTAAATAATAAGAGTAAAGAATATTTCAGATAATAACAATAATAAAAATAATAATAATAAAATGAATTAAAATATTTTTAAGGAATTTCACACAATGAAAATATTTTTTCATCCATTTTTTTATAAAAACATTTTAATTGATAAAAGATATTTTAAGATACCTAAATACTTTACTAAAAACAAAAATGGGTAACACTGAATTTTAAGGTGTCATTGTTACAGTGTAATTAAATATTTAAGTACAGTGTAGTATTAATTAACTACATGTACTTACTATAGAGTTAGGGTAGGATTAGGATTTGGTTGAGGATTAACTGCATGTAATTAGGAATAATTCACTGTTATTACTATGGTAATTACATGTAACATATGTAATAAGGACACTGTAAAAAAAAAAGTGTTACCCAAAAATGAAATGTTTTGATGTAAAGGATAATTGTTATATTTCAGTTGCTTACATTTTAAAGAGATGATTAAATTTGAATTAATTAATTAATTTGATTACCACATATTTTGATAATAAATTAAATAATAAATGTTAAATCACAAAACAGAAAACAGAAACATTTAGATTTCATAGGGCAAAGTTTATGTAAAAAGATGAAATAAACTGTTACATTAATAAAGTTTTATGGATTAATTTTATTACACATGCTTTTTGATGATTACAAATTATTTCAATCATTAAAAAGGAATCTGGAAAAAATAAAAATGGAAAACAGAATTTGGTAAGAAATGAAACTGATTTTATAGGCTGTAAACTCTGAACATCAGCAGCTGTAGACGACACTCGAGTCACAAACACGAAAACAAGTCAGACAGGAAGTTCAGTAGAATAAACATGTTTAAAACCGTTTCCTCTTTTCACTCGGTCTAATTACAGAGCAGCAGCGTTTTTGGGCCGCGTCACATGACCAACAGACGAGCTAAAAACACTGAACGGGTGGAGCTGATTCTCTCAGTGAGTGACCACTAATGAGCAGGAGTGATGATGATGAGGATGAGGATTATGATTATGATGATGATGGTTAGTGGGAACGGGACGCTTTCTACGACCGATAGCAGAGACAAACATATGAGTCTAGATGAGATCTGTGTGAATGTGTGTGTGTGTGTGTGTGTGTGTGTGTGTGTGTGTGTGTGTGTGTGTTTGTGTGTGTGTGTGTGTGTGTGTGTGTGTGTGTGTGTGTGTGTGTGTGTGTGTGTGTGTGTGTGTGTGTGTTTGTGTGTGTGTGTGTGTGTGTGTGTGTGTGTGTGTGTGTGTGTGTGTGTGTGTGAGAGAGAATGTGTGTGAATATGTGTGTGTGTGTGTGTGCGTGCGTGCGTGCGTATGTGTGTGTGTGTGAGTGCGTGCATGTGTGCGTGTGTGCATATGTGTGTGTGTGTGTGTGTGTGTGTGTGTGTGTGTGTGTGTGTGTGTGTGTGTGAGAATCACAGCCAACAGGGAACGTTGTGGCCAGGATGAAAAGTAACATTAACAGAACCTTCATTCACAGTTATCTGTTCTTTAATAACGTTATTCATCGTTCACGGAATGGGTTTTATTAAATGTTTTAGTTGGACGTCCATTATGTTTTTTAAATGTTGCTACTTGTTTCAGACATTCAGACAAAATTCAAAAGTAACATTCCATAATGTTTGAAGAATGATACAATGTAATATTTCCTAAACGTTCAAATAACCAAGAAAAAAACGTTTTGAACATTAAGAGAACTTTCAGAAATAATGTTTTCATAACTTAACGGAAAAATTAGCAAAACGTTCTTAGAACATATTTTGTTAGCTGAGAAAACAGCGATACAAACTACAGACAGACTCACCGAAGCCCTGTTTGTGACATCACTGCGTCTGTCGCTCCGTCACGAGTGTTTCTGAAACATCACACTCATTTACTACAGTAAACACTGTCATGTGACCTTCATCAGACACACTCACCTCGGGTTCATGACATCAGTGTAAACGCCTGCGTCTCCTCGTGACTTCAGATCAACACTGGCTCTCGTAATGGATCATCAGTTATTCTGAAAACACTTCATCATGTTATTTCTGTCCTCCTGTCATAGTGTTAGAAAGAGAAAGAGTTTGAATAGAACACCATCTCACGTTCACTTCAAACTTCTAACATTAGATGATCTCACCTGCGGCTCAGAGTCGCTCCGGTTCGTCCGCTGAGGCTCCGTGGGAATTTATGGATCATTTGTTTCATAGTCACTTGTGTCATTGTTAACAGAGACCAAATGCACCTCACACACACACACACACATTCACTCTCTCTCTCACACACACAGTAAAATCAGTGTTTCATACGTTACTAATGTGTTCTTGTGTTCTCCTGAGTCTCTGCAGCTCCGGTGTGTCTGAGACGATACTGAAGCCTCTGCCTTTACTCTCCTCAAAGTCCCGCTTATATCTCACCTGTAACACACACACACACACACCACAGCATCTTCAGGACACGCGTGTTGAGCTGTAACACACACACACACACACACACACACACACACACCTGAAGGGGGTTTATTCTGAGATAACACACACACACACACACACACACCTGAGGGGGGTTTATTCTGAGATAACACACACACACACACACCTGAAGGGGTTTATTCTGAGATAACACACACACACACACCACAGCATCATGAGGACACGCGTGTTGAGCTGTAACACACACACACACACACACACACCTGAAGGGGGTTTATTCTGAGATAACACACACACACACACACACACACACCTGAGGGGGGTTTATTCTGAGATAACACACACACACACACCTGAAGGGGGTTTATTCTGAGATAACACACACACACACACACACACACCTGAAGGGGTTTATTCTGAGATAACAACCGGCTTAAAGTACATTATCCCGCCTATTACACGGATACTTACATAAGTAAATAATCAGACGAAATATTGATCTGAGTTGAAATATTTGATTAGCTCTTTAAACGCAAAGCTTCGGAGAGAGCCGTTTCAGCGGCGAGATCAAACTAGACGGATATTTAAGAGATGCTGTATACAGTCATACACTTATTACACAGCATTTCAACACATAAATAATTATGGAGATGAGAGATATTGATTTCAGATTTGAAATTCTAATAGTTTGTATCTTATAACCCAACAGTGTACAAAACAATAGTCACAAAATAGCAGCCGCTGCGTTGGAATGAAACAAGAGAGAGCGGGTCCACGATACTGGGTGGCATAATTAAATAACTGTACACAAAAAATTGATACGACTGAGTCTTAATATTTTATTAGCTCACCATAAGCAAAAAATCCAGAAAGAAAAACCGTTCCTAGCGAGTGTATAGCTGCTGACTCCAGTGACCCGGATGAGCCGGAGTTTCTGTTCTCAGAGGTTGTTATCTGGGAATAATATAACGCTGGATGTGCGATTGACCAATCAGAGTCAAGTATTCCACAGAGCAGTGTAATAAACGAGCTGATTCTGAGTGAACATACTGAGCATCACACACACAAACACTGAGATCACAGTCTGTCTGATCAAGTCAACGGCCAAATGATTCTGAACGTTTCAAACAAACGAGTTAACAACTCACTTCTTGCAGATCTGAGATTCTGTGAGAGGATCAGCATCTGCTGTGTGTGCAGTTACCTTCTGTTTGCCCAGCGTAACACACACACTCTCTCACACACACACACACACAGAGACACTCACATACATACACACACACACACACACACAAACTGTTTCTGCCTGTACTGTACGGACTCAATCTCACAGACCCGTGACACAGTTTCAGCTCTGATGTAAACAGACTCACTCACCCACACACACACACACACACACACACACACACTCAGACTCAGAATGATCTGTGGGACATCAGTGTGAATCTCACGGCTCAGTGAGCAAACAAACATGGCCATGACCTGAGCTGCTTCACACACACACACACACACACACACACACACACACACACACACACACACACACACACACGCACACACACACACACACACACAGAGAAACACTGCAAACGTTCTGCATGTGGAATAAGATCAAACGTTTAATGATCCAGCAGTGACTGAGTTTCCAGAGTTATGCAGTGATTCTGTGTTTCTGCAGGAACATTCATCACTGATCTGAGGCGTTCAGGAAACTGGGTCACGTTTGAAGAATTCCATTATAAAACACAGATTTCTGTTTAACGCTTTCATGCAAGAAATTATATTTCAAGCCGGGTTCTGCACATGTGAATGAGGATGTTAGAAGAAAGTGGCACGATGTTTGAAGCGATCCTGAAATCATGAAGACAGAACGTTTGTCTAACGTTCCCATCAACTTATGAATATGTTATTTCAGAATGTTCTCTGAAAACATCCAGTGTTTAAAAAAATGTTTTCTTGGTTATATGAATGTTAGGGGACATTACTTTGTATCATTCTTCAAACATTATGGGAATGATACATGATCTGTAACATGTGTGTAAGGTGATCTGTAACACGCATGTAATGTGTTTTGTAAAACGTGTGTCATGTCCTCTCTAACACACGTCATGTGATCTGTAGCACGTATGTCATGTGATCTGTAGCACGTATGTCATGTGATCTGTAGCACGTATGTCATGTGATCTGTAGCACGTATGTCATTTGAGCTGTAACATGCGTGTCATGTGATCTGTAACATGTGTGTCATGTGCTCTGTAACACGTGTCATGTGATCTGCAACACGTGTGTCATGTGCTCTGTAACACGTGTCATGTGCTCTGTAACACGTGTCATGTGCTCTGTAACACGGGTGTCGTGCTTTGTAACACGTGTGACATGTGATCTGTAACGCGTCATGTGATCTGTAACGCGTCATGTGATCTGTAGCACGTATGTCATGTGATCTGTAGCACGTATGTCATGTGATCTGTAGCACGTATGTCATTTGAG
>NW_027508714.1:392500-395000 GCF_051911475.1 Siphateles boraxobius | reverse complement strand
TTCATCTCCTCATCCGTTCATCACTTCATCCATTCATCTCTTCATTCTTTCATCTCTTCATCCCTTCATCACTTCATCTCTTTATCCCTTCATCACTTTATCCCTTCATCTCTTCATCCCCTCATCTCTTCATCCATTCATCACTTTATTACTTCATCCCTTCATCCATTCATCACTTTATTACTTCATCCCTTCATCTCTTCATCCTCTCATCCATTCATCTCCTCATCCGTTCATCTCCTCATCCGTTCATCACTTCATCCATTCATCTCTTCATGCTTTCATCTCTTCATCCCTTCATCACTTCATCTCTTTATCCCTTCATCACTTTATCCCTTCATCTCTTCATCTCTTCATCCCTTCATCACTTTATCCCTTCATCTCTTCATCCCCTCATCTCTTCATCCATTCATCACTTTATTACTTCATCCCTTCATCTCTTCATCCATTCATCACTTTATTACTTCATCCCTTCATCTCTTCATCCTCTCATCACTTCATCTCTTCATCCATTCATCTCCTCATCCGTTCATCTCCTCATCCGTTCATCACTTCATCCATTCATCTCTTCATTCTTTCATCCCTTCATCTCTTCATCCTCTCATCTCTTCATTCTTTCATCCCTTCATCTCTTCATCCCTTCATCACTTCATCTCTTCATCCCTTCATCGCTTCATCCCTTCATCTCTTCATCCCTTCATCTCTTCATCACTTTATCTCTTCATCACTTCATCCCTTCATCACTTCATCTCTTCATCTCTTCAACACTTCATCTCTTCATCCCTTCATCACTTCATCTCTTCATCCCTTCATCTCTTCATCACTTTATCTCTTCATCACTTCATCCCTTCATCTCTTCATCACTTCATCTCTTCATCCCTTCATCTCTTCATTCTTTCATCCCTTCATCTCTTCATCACTTCATCTCTTCATCCCTTGATCTCTTTATTACTTCATCCCTTCATCCCCTCATCACTTCATCCCTTCATCTCTTCATCCCCTCATCACTTCATCCCTTTATCTCTTCATCTCTTCATCACTTCATCTCTTCATCCCTTCATCACTTCATCTCTTCATTCTTTCATCCCTTCATCTCTTCATCCCTTCATCACTTCATCTCTTCATCCCTTCATCACTTCATCACTTTATCCCTTCATCACTTCATCTCTTCATCCCTTCATCCCTTCATCCTTCATCACTTCATCCCTTCATCACTTCATCTCTTCATCCTTTCATTCCTTCATCTCTTCATCACTTCATCACTTTATCCCTTCATCACTTCATCTCTTCATCACTTCATCACTTTATCCCTTCATCATTTCATCCCTTCATCACTTCATCTCTTCATCCTTTCATCTCTTCATCCTTTCATCTCTTCATCCCTTCATCACTTCATCACTTCAACCCTTCATCACTTCATCTCTTTTTCCCTTAATCTCTTCATCCCTTCATCACTTCATCTCTTTATCCCTTCATCTCTTCATACCTCAATCTCTTCATCACTTCATCTCTTCATCCTTTCATCCCTTCATCTCTTCATCACTTCATCTCTTCATTCCTTCATACCTTCATCTCTTCATCACTTCATCTCTTCATCACTTCTTCTCTTTATCCCTTCATTTCTCCCTTCATCACTTCATCTCTATATCCCCTCATCTCTTTATCCCTTCATCACTTCATCTCTTCATCCCTTCATCACTTCATCTCTTCATCCCTTCATCACTTCATCTCTTCATCTCTTCATCTCTTTATCCCTTCATCCTTTCATCCCTTCATCTCTTCATCACTTCATCTCTTCAGAAATAATAAGATCAAACAACAACGTGCAAAAGGTCATGACAAACTGACATTTAAACACAATCAACAGCACATAAAGAAAAGGCCACAGGACATTGTGCTGGAGGTCGAGGTTTGTGTGTGTGTGTGTGTGTGTGTGTGTGTGTGAGTGAGTGAGAGTGAGAGTGTGTGTGTGTGTGTGTGTGTGTGTGTGTGTGTGTGTGTGTGTGTGTGTGTGTGTGTGTGTGTGTTACTGTCAGTGGTTACTCAGGACATCATCAGCACTGATGAACTGTTTCCCACATCAGAATCTTTCTCCTTCACGTGTGTGTGACTGATGTGTGTGAAACACACTCACGCATTACAGTAGGGTTTCTTGTCGTAGCCTTTGTAGTTCTTCATGTTGAGCGTCATCTTACACACTTCACAGTGGAAACAGCCTTTGTGCCAGTTCTGAACACAACAAATACACACACTGCTTTAATGAAGAGTCACGGCTAAACACCACCAGAGACGTCATGACATCATCAATCACAGATCAATAATATTGATTCATGTAATATTATTTATAGTACAGTGTTTCAGTGATGGTTTGAAACTATGGTATTCTGACAGATGTGATGTTCAAATACAGTGATATTTACAAGCAACTTCTGAATACCATGGTATTACTGTGTATTGTGTCCAAAACAAAACTCAGTGTTAGTCATGTTTGTATTTGTTA
>NW_027508714.1:365000-387500 GCF_051911475.1 Siphateles boraxobius | reverse complement strand
AGAGTTTAAATGAAACCATATTTTTATTATAATGATATATATAAACGCTTTAAGTGAGTAAAAGAGCATCATGAGGCGTGTCACCGTTGTCGAGACTCGTGTCTTCAGTCTGAGGTATAAAATCCCTGAAGCGTCTCTGGGTGTCTCGGCCGGTCCGAAGGCGGTGGGTCAGTCACAATTGATTGCTTCAGTCAGTTACAGAACTCCTTGTTTCTTCTCTCCCTTCTCCCACCGCTGAACTTGACCAGCTTTTTACTCGTGTGTGAAAGACTTCACCAGAGATTGTATATTTTACGGAGATTGTGGTTTGATAGGGAAATTATGTTCCTTTTTATCAGTCTGCACTAGAAAGTGTGATCCAGATATTGCTTGTCCAGTTGGTATGGTAATCTTTCTGTAAAATCAGAATCAAAGATATATATAGTTCGAACTTCAATGAAAATGATTGGACCAAAAGACTAACCCAGTATTCTGACTCTGTATAAGCAATGCACATTAAATGAAGCTAAAAGCATTTTAAGTGACACTCTTATGAACTCTTAACATCTATAAGGCACAAAACTCTCCGTTAGAAAAGGAACAGGTTTAAAAACTCTTTTGTACCGGTATCAGTTAGACTGTTGAACATGAATTAGTGATGTCTAGTTATTTTATGTGTATGGTGTGTTTGAATATTTTGTGTCATTTTTTAATGTATCAGGTTTCTGGCGAAATGCTGGCTATGGAGTCCATTACAAATGTCCCTATAAGGGACAATAAAGTAGATTTCATTTAATCTCCTCCAAACTCTCAAACAATTACTCGCTTAATGTCGGCTTTTACAGCAAAATCTTCCAAAAAGATGCTTTGGAACAATCTCTTGTGAAAAGCACCATATTCATAACTTTGGAATGTTTATGGTGTACAAAATAAATGCTCTAAATAAAAATACTATTATAAAACAATTTTATTCATATATATACACACATTTACAAAGGAAACTCCAAAACCAGAGAGTTATTTTTAATAAAAAGAGCCCAACAACTGACCCTTTGAAACACTTCTGAACAGATGAATAGGTTTGTTTAGATACTCTGCATATAAACTGAATGCCTCATCGTTGCGGTTTGTAAGATCTCACATCACAGCTGGAATGAAGTACTGAAGAGAAACATCCTCATGCAGGAAAATCAGGTGAAGAATCCTATTGTGAACAATATCTAGGTAAAAAAAAACAGGATTTTTAAGTGAAATGCTGAGAGTTGAGTGTATATCCAGGACAGGTGTATATGCAATACCGGTGTGTGTGCAGGTGTATGCCCAGGTGTGTGTGTGCGCAGGTGTATGATCAGGTGTGTGCGCAGGTGTATGATCAGGTGTGTGCGCAGATGTATGCACAGGTGTATGATCAGGTGTATACGCAGATGTATGCACAGGTGTATGATCAGGTGTATACGCAGGTGTGTGCGCAGGTGTATGATCAGGTGTGTGCGCAGGTGTATGATCAGGTGTGTGCGCAGATGTATGCACAGGTGTATGATCAGGTGTATACGCAGGTGTGTGCGCAGGTGTATGATCAGGTGTGTGCGCAGGTGTATGATCAGGTGTGTGCGCAGATGTATGCACAGGTGTATGATCAGGTGTATACGCAGGTGTGTGCGCAGGTGTATGATCAGGTGTGTGCACAAGTGTATGATCAGGTGTATACGCAGGTGTGTGCGCAGGTGTATGATCAGGTGTCTGCGCAGATGTATGCACAGGTGTATGATCAGGTGTATACGCAGGTGTGTGCGAAGGTGTGTGCGCAGGTGTATGATCAGGTGTGTGCGCAGGTGTATGATCAGGTTTGTGCGCAGGTGTATGCGCAGGTGTGTGTGCAGGTGTATGCACAGGTGTATGATCAGGTGTATACGCAGGTGTGTGCGCAGGTGTATGATCAGGTGTGTACGAAGGTGTGTGTGCAGGTGTATGATCAGGTGTGTGCGCAGGTGTATGATCAGGTGTGTGCGCAGGTGTATGATCAGGTGTGTGCGCAGGTGTGTGCAGGTGTGTGCGCAGGTGTATGATCAGGTGTGTGCGCAGGTGTGTGCGCAGGTGTGTGTGCAGGTGTATGATCAGGTGTGTGCGCAGATGTATGCACAGGTGTATGATCAGGTGTATACGCAGGTGTGTGTGCAGGTGTGTGCGCAGGTGTATGATCAGGTGTGTGCGCAGGTGTATGCGCAGGTGTGTGTGCAGGTGTGTGCGCAGGTGTATGCGCAGGTGTATGCGCAGGTGTGTGTGCAGGTGTATGCGCAGTTGTATGCGCAGTTGTATGCGCAGGTGTGTGTGCAGGTGTATGATCAGGTGTGTGCGCAGGTGTGTGTGCAGGTGTATGCACAGGCGTGTGTGCAGGTGTATGATCAGGCGTGTGCGCAGGTGTATGATCAGGTGTGTGCGCAGGTGTATGCGCAGGTGTATGATCAGGTGTGTGCGCAGGTGTATGTGCAGGTGTGTGTGCAGGTGTATGCGCAGTTGTATGCGCAGTTGTATGCGCAGGTGTGTGTGCAGGTGTGTGTGCAGGTGTATGATCAGGTGTGTGCGCAGGTGTGTGTGCAGGTGTATGCACAGGCGTGTGTGCAGGTGTATGATCAGGCGTGTGCGCAGGTGTATGTGCAGGTGTATGATCAGGTGTGTGCGCAGGTGTATGCGCAGGTGTGTGCGCAGGTGTGTGTGCAGGTGTATGATCAGGTGTGTGCGCAGGTGAGTGTGCAGGTGTATGATCAGGTGTGTGCGCAGGTGTGTGCGCAGGTGTATGATCAGGTGTGTGCGCAGGTGTATGGATCAGGTGTGTGCGCAGGTGTATGATCAGGTGTGTGCGCAGGTGTATGGATCAGGTGTGTGCGCAGGTGTATGGATCAGGTGTGTGTGCAGGTGTATGATCAGGTGTGTGCGCAGGTGTATGGATCAGGTGTGTGCGCAGGTGTATGATCAGGTGTGTGCGCAGGTGTATGGATCAGGTGTGTGCGCAGGTGTATGGATCAGGTGTGTGCGCAGGTGTATGGATCAGGTGTGTGCGCAGGTGTATGATCAGGTGTGTGTGCAGGTGTATGATCAGGTGTGTGCGCAGGTGTATGCGCAGGTGTATGATCAGGTGTGTGCGCAGGTGTATGTGCAGGTGTGTGCGCAGGTGTATGCGCAGTTGTATGCGCAGGTGTGTGTGCAGGTGTGTGTGCAGGTGTATGATCAGGTGTGTGCGCAGGTGTGTGTGCAGGTGTATGATCAGGTGTGTGCGCAGGTGTGTGTGCAGGTGTATGCACAGGCGTGTGTGCAGGTGTATGATCAGGCGTGTGCGCAGGTGTATGTGCAGGTGTATGATCAGGTGTGTGCGCAGGTGTATGCGCAGGTGTGTGCGCAGGTGTGTGCGCAGGTGAGTGTGCAGGTGTATGATCAGGTGTGTGCGCAGGTGTGTGCGCAGGTGTATGATCAGGTGTGTGCGCAGGTGTATGGATCAGGTGTGTGCGCAGGTGTATGATCAGGTGTGTGCGCAGGTGTATGGATCAGGTGTGTGCGCAGGTGTATGGATCAGGTGTGTGTGCAGGTGTATGATCAGGTGTGTGCGCAGGTGTATGGATCAGGTGTGTGCGCAGGTGTATGGATCAGGTGTGTGCGCAGGTGTATGATCAGGTGTGTGCGCAGGTGTATGGATCAGGTGTGTGCGCAGGTGTATGGATCAGGTGTGTGCGCAGGTGTATGGATCAGGTGTGTGCGCAGGTGTATGATCAGGTGTGTGCGCAGGTGTATGATCAGGTGTGTGCGCAGGTGTATGGATCAGGTGTGTGCGCAGGTGTATGATCAGGTGTGTGCGCAGGTGTATGATCAGGTGTGTGCGCAGGTGTATGGATCAGGTGTGTGCGCAGGTGTATGATCAGGTGTGTGTGCAGGTGTATGATCAGGTGTGTGCGCAGGTGTATGGATCAGGTGTGTGCGCAGGTGTATGGATCAGGTGTGTGCGCAGGTGTATGATCAGGTGTGTGCGCAGGTGTATGGATCAGGTGTGTGCGCAGGTGTATGATCAGGTGTGTGCGCAGGTGTATGGATCAGGTGTGTGCGCAGGTGTATGGATCAGGTGTGTGCGCAGGTGTATGGATCAGGTGTGTGCGCAGGTGTATGCGCAGGTGTGTACGCAGGTGTGTGTGCAGGTGTATGCGCAGGTGTACGATCAGGTGTATGCGCAGTTGTGTGCGCAGGTGTGTGTGGTGATGATCTTACTGCACATGGCTCTGCTGGGATTGACCTGTTGTCCCGTCAGGAACTGCTGCAGTTTCCGGATGTCCAGGCGTGTCTGAGCCATGAACTCTGAGTCTCTGTGACTCGCACTGGTGCTCTGAGACCCGTCCTCACCTGAGACACACACACACACACACACACAACACTATCAGCACTACACACACACAACACTACCTGCACTACACACACACAACACTACCAGCACTACACACACACACACACAACACTATCAGCACTACACACACACACAACACTATCAGCACTACACACACACACAACACTATCAGCACTACACACACACAACACTACCTGCACTACACACACACAACACTACCAGCACTACACACACACACACACACACACACACAACACTATCAGCACTACACACACACACACACACACAACACTATCAGCACTACACACACACAACACTACCTGCACTACACACACACACACACAACACTATCAGCACTACACACACACACAACACTACCTGCACTACACACACACACACACAACACTATCAGCACTACACACACACACACACACAACACTATCAGCACTACACACACACACACACACACACACAACACTATCAGCACTACACACACACACACACAGACAACACTATCAGCACTACACACACACACAACACTATCAGCACTACACACACACACACACACAACACTACCAGCACTACACACACACACAACACTATCAGCACTACACACACACACACTATCAGCACTACACACACACACACTATCAGCACTACACACACACACACTATCAGCACTACACACACACACAACACACACACACAACACTATCAGCACTACACACACACAACACTATCAGCACTACACACACACAACACTATCAGCACTACACACACACACAACACTATCAGCACTACACACACACAACACTATCAGCACTACACACACACACACACACACACAACACTATCAGCACTACACACACACACACACACAACACTATCAGCACTACACACACACACACACACAACACTATCAGCACTACACACACACACACACACACACAACACTATCAGCACTACACACAACACTATCAGCACTACACACACACACACACAACACTATCAGCACTACACACACACAACACTACCTGCACTACACACACACACAACACTATCAGCACTACACACACACACAACACTATCAGCACTACACACACACAACACTACCTGCACTACACACACACAACACTACCAGCACTACACACACACACACACACACACACACACACAACACTATCAGCACTACACACACACACACAACACTATCAGCACTACACACACACACACACACAACACTATCAGCACTACACACACACACACACACACACAACACTATCAGCACTACACACAACACTATCAGCACTACACACACACACACACAACACTATCAGCACTACACACACACAACACTACCTGCACTACACACACACACAACACTATCAGCACTACACACACACACAACACTATCAGCACTACACACACACAACACTACCTGCACTACACACACACAACACTACCAGCACTACACACACACACACACACACACACACACACACAACACTATCAGCACTACACACACACACACAACACTATCAGCACTACACACACACAACACTACCTGCACTACACACACACACAACACTATCAGCACTACACACACACACAACACTACCTGCACTACACACACACACACACACACAACACTATCAGCACTACACACACACACACACACACACACACAACACTATCAGCACTACACACACACACACACACACACACACAACACTATCAGCACTACACACACACACACACAACACTATCAGCACTACACACACACATACAACACTATCCGCACTACACACACACACACACACACAGACAACACTATCAGCACTACACACACACACAACACCATCAGCACTACACACACACACACACACAACACTACCTGCACTACACACACACAACACTACCAGCACTACACACACACACAACACTATTAGCACTACACACACACACACAACACTATCAGCACTACACACACAACACACACACAACACTATCAGCACTACACACACACAACACTATCAGCACTACACACACACACAACACTATCAGCACTACACACACAACACTATCAGCTCTACACACACAACACTATCAGCACTACACACACAACACTATCAGCACTACACACACAACACTATCAGCACTACACACACAACACTATCAGCACTACACACACAACACTATCAGCACTACACAAACAACACTATCAGCACTACACACACAACACTATCAGCACTACACACACAACACTATCAGCACTACACACACAACACTATCAGCACTACACACACAACACTATCAGCACTACACACACAACACTATCAGCACTACACACACACACACACACACAACACTATCAGCACTACACACACACACAACACTACCTGCACTACACACACACACAACACTACCAGCACTACACACACACAACACTATCAGCACTACACACACACACAACACTATCAGCACTACACACACACACAACACTATCAGCACTACACACACACAACACTACCTGCACTACACACACACAACACTACCAGCACTACACACACACACACACACACACACAACACTATCAGCACTACACACACACACACAACACTATCAGCACTACACACACACAACACTACCTGCACTACACACACACACAACACTATCAGCACTACACACACACACAACACTACCTGCACTACACACACACACACACACACAACACTATCAGCACTACACACACACACACACACACACACACAACACTATCAGCACTACACACACACACACACACACACAACACTATCAGCACTACACACACACACACACAACACTATCAGCACTACACACACACATACAACACTATCCGCACTACACACACACACACACACACACACACAGACAACACTATCAGCACTACACACACACACAACACCATCAGCACTACACACACACACACACACACAACACTACCTGCACTACACACACACAACACTACCAGCACTACACACACACACAACACTATTAGCACTACACACACACACACAACACTATCAGCACTACACACACAACACACACACAACACTATCAGCACTACACACACACAACACTATCAGCACTACACACACACACAACACTATCAGCACTACACACACAACACTATCAGCTCTACACACACAACACTATCAGCACTACACACACAACACTATCAGCACTACACACACAACACTATCAGCACTACACACACAACACTATCAGCACTACACACACAACACTATCAGCACTACACAAACAACACTATCAGCACTACACACACAACACTATCAGCACTACACACACAACACTATCAGCACTACACACACAACACTATCAGCACTACACACACAACACTATCAGCACTACACACACAACACTATCAGCACTACACACACAACACTATCAGCACTACACACACAACACTATCAGCACTACACACACACACACACACACACAACACTATCAGCACTACACACACTCAACACTATCAGCACTACACACACAACACTATCAGAACTACACACACAACACTATCAGAACTACACACTCAACACTATCAGCACTACACACACTCAACACTATCAGCACTACACACACAACACTATCAGCACTACACACACAACACTATCAGCACTACACACACAACACTATCAGCACTACACACACAACACTATCAGCACTACACACACAACACTATCAGCACTACACACAACACTATCAGCACTACACACACAACACTATCAGCACTACACACACAACACTATCAGCACTACACACACAACACTATCAGCACTACACACACAACACTATCAGCACTACACACACAACACTATCAGCACTACACACACAACACTATCAGCACTACACACACAACACTATCAGCACTACACACACAACACTATCAGCACTACACACACAACACTATCAGCACTACACACAACACTATCAGCACTACACACACAACACTATCAACACAACACTATCAGCACTACACACACAACACTATCAACACAACACTATCAGCACTACACACACAACACTATCAGCACAACACTATCAGCACAACACTATCAGCACTACACACACACAACACTATCAGCACTACACACACACACACACAACACTATCAGCACTACACACACAACACTATCAGCACTACACACACAACACTATCAGCACTACACACACAACACTATCAGCACTACACACACACACACTATCAGCACTACACACACACACACACACTATCAGCACTACACACACACACACACACACACACACACACTCAACACTATCAGCACTACACACAACACTATCAGCACAACACTATCAGCACAGCACTATCAGCACTACACACACACAACACTATCAGCACTACACACAACACTATCAGCACAACACTATCAGCACAGCACTATCAGCACTACACACAACACTATCAGCACAGCACTATCAGTACTACACACAACACTATCAGGACTACACACAACACTATCAGGACTACACACAACTAGAGGTGAGCGATATATCGTTTAGACTATAATATCCAAATTGTTGTCTGGACGATATGCAAAATTGGGATATCGAATATTTCATAATTTGTAGGCTACAATCCGACTCCCCAAACATGAAAAGAGCTGAAGGAAGTTAAAGAGAAAACAAATAACGCACACTATAACCTTCTAAACAATTATATGTATCGATTTTAATACTGTAGGGGTTGGTTTGACTGCATTTTATTTTTTGTACAAAATCACGATCATTCCTCAATTGCACGAGAGTAAGCTGCTAAAGTTACTAATATGCAATTTACAACAACGAAGTTCTTACCTGTGTGTTATGACGTTTCTTAGGTTGAAGCAACAATCCAAAATCGTAATGAGTAAAGCCGATGTACGATTAATAAAATAGCTGCTAGAAAATGCAAAATATGCGTTGTTTGCGGAAAAATGAAGTCTGAAGTTAAAACGTTTTTCTTAAAGGTCTGTGGCGTCCTCAAGTGGCGAGCTTCGCGATTGCATCATTAGAAAATTGCGTTGTATAAAAACCGAACCATTCCGGTGGTCGGATAATTTTCCCTGCCGACCAAAATCCGCGCTGGAGCGAACAGCACAACGTTGCGCAACATCAAATGGCAAATGTAATGAAAGCGGAACGAAACTCATTGTTTTGTGCTTCACGAACCATTTATCAGTTCGGACGAATGTCAGTGCAGCGCGAGCCGATCTTGATTAAGCGACACCGTTACTACATAAGAAATCCAGTAAACAAAGCATTTGAATTCGCCACTTAAGTAATAACATCGCTACGAGATCTAGTGAGAAGCATTACAATTTCTCCATTATTAACTGATCAAACAGCGCTGATGTGGAAACCAGGAGAAACATTGTTCCATGAATGAACTAGTTATAGGTTTTAAGCTATGGTTTTAAGTCCACCATGGTTAGGGTTAGGGTTAGATATGTGATCATTCACCATGGATGTAATATTTTTTTACAGTCTATGGTAGTAACACTAACTTGTAACCATGTTTGGCAGAAATATTATATGCTTTCAAGTACGTCACACATCTTTTTCCAGCACTTCAAAACTCAAATGTTATTTAAATGTTATTTTTACTGTGATGACCTTCAAAGATTACCCCCATTTATAAAACTAAAAGTTTCAAGATGTAGGAAAACTCACACTTATTTAAAAATAATTTTTCTTTCAATAAATAGGAAATTTCTATGGCATTTCTTTATTTTTGCTATATTTTTGTGTGTGAGTGAATGTTGTGTGTGTGTGTGTGTGTGTGTGTGTGTGTGTGTGTGTGTGTGTGTGTGTGTGTGTGTGTTTGCATGTTGTGTGTGTGCGTGAGTGCATGTTGTGTGTGTGTGTGTGTGTGAGTGAGTGCATGTTGTGTGTGTGTGTGTGTGTGTGTGCATGTTGTGTGTGTGTGTGTGTGTGTGTGTGAGTGTGTGCATGTTGTGTGTGTGCGTGAGTGCATGTTGTGTGTGTGTGTGTGTGTGTGTGCATGTTGTGTGTGTGCGTGAGTGCATGTTGTGTGTGTGTGTGTGTGTGAGTGCATGTTGTGTGTGTGTGTGAGTGAGTGCATGTTGTGTGTGTGTGTGTGTGTGAGTGAATGTTGTGTGTGTGTGTGTGTGTGTGTGTGTGCATGTTGTGTTTGTGTGTGTGTGTGTGTGTGTGTGTGAATGTTGTGTGTGTGTGTGTGTGCATGTTGTGTGTGTGCGTGAGTGCATGTTGTGTGTGTGCGTGAGTGCATGTTGTGTGTGTGTGAGTGCGTGCATGTTGTGTGTGTGTGTGTGTGTGTGTGAGTGCGTGCATGTTGTGTGTGTGTGTGTGTGTGCATGTTGTGTGTGTGCGTGAGTGCATGTTGTGTGTGTGTGTGTGTGAGTGTGAGTGAGTGCATGTTGTGTGTGTGTGTGAGTGAGTGCATGTTGTGTGTGTGTGTGTGTGTGTGTGTGTGTGCATGTTGTGTGTGTGTGAGTGAGTGCATGTTGTGTGTGTGTGCATGTTGTGTGTGTGTGTGTGTGAGTGCATGTTGTGTGTGTGTGTGTGTGTGTGTGAGTGCATGTTGTGTGTGTGTGTGTGAGTGCATGTTGTGTGTGTGTGTGAGTGCATGTTGTGTGTGTGTGTGAGTGCATGTTGTGTGTGTGAGTGAGTGCATGTTGTGTGTGTGAGTGAGTGCGTGTGTGTGTGAGTGCATGTTGTGTGTGTGTGTGTGAGTGAGTGCATGTTCTGTGTGTGTGTGTGTGAGTGCATGTTGTGTGCGTGCGTGTGCGTGCGTGTGTGCGTGCGCGCGTGTGTGTGTGTGTGTGTGTGTGTGTCTCACCCCAGGGTGGGTTCCCCAGCTCTTTGAAGTGTGTTGTGACAGAAACCAGGTCCGTCTCAATCTTGAGATTCATTTCCCCGTTCAGATTCGCCTCCATCACCTGAAACACAGTCACGTCTCCGTTCACATACAGATTCATTTATACAGCGCTTTTAACAACACAGACGGTTTCACAGCAGCTTTACAGAGATAATAGGAGATTACAGTAACAGAGATAGTTTAGGCTTTACAGCAGATTGTACTGCAGTGTATTCTGCTGCGTTTGAACCAGTCTCACTATTAGGGCCTGAAATTATCTCCTGACCACGCGCCAAATGCGGGTGAATTTTGCAATTGGCGGGTAAAACTGTCAATCTACCTGCCACATTGGCGGGTAGCCAATGAGAATTGAGTGATTCATTAGTTTTTGTTTTTTTTGCATCTGTCAGATAACATCAGCAATTTTCATTCAAGCAGCTGATTTCTGTGAATGCATGTAAAACTAAATGCATATTTCAGCACAGGGTGAAGTCAGTATATACATTAACGACGATTTGAGACAAATAAATGTACATTTAATGTAAAACTATGTAAACGGCGCTCTGCGGCACGGCAGGATTTTGAACAAGGTCCTGAGCCGTTGCTGGGCGTCGCGCTGCGCATCCGGTGTGCGACCCCCTTAAGAGTTATTATTACTTATAATGATTTCGTTAATAACTTGACAGCACTTAAATGTGTATTCTTTCAAGTTAAAGAACAATGTTTGTGTGATTTCTATTTTTCACCTTTATGAGAAAAAAAAAACTGGCTGGTAAAAAGTTCCCGTGGCAGGTGGTCAAAAAATGTAACTTCAGGCCCTGCTCACTATCATTACTTAATGAAATAGTGCAACAAATGAAACCAGTTGGGCCTTTCCTGTTGGTTTTCATTAATAAATGTCTTCCCTCAGGAACTGTCCCGGCAGTGTTTAAACATGCAGTAGTTAGGGCTTTTAATCAAAAAAGCAAATTTGGATCCCTCAGTTAATTTCAGACCAATATCAAAACTGCGTTTTCTATCAAAAGTGTTAGAAAAAGTTGTTTTCTTACAATTACACACTTTTCCAGAAAACAACTCTCTGTTTGAGAAGTTTAAATCAGGATTTGGATGGCGACAGTACTGAGTCTGCTCTGTTAAAGGTGCACAACGATATTGCCCGGTTTGCTGCCGCTCGGGTCCCTGTTATTGTTATGTTAGTGCTCCTTGATCTCACGCCGGCCTCTGATACAGCGGACCACGCAACCCTTCTGTCTCGCCTTAATCACTATGTTGGCATCAAGGGTTCTGCGTTTCAGTGTTTTTTCTCATTTGACCAACAGAACCTTTTCTGTAGTGATTGGGAACTCGTCGTCCTCTACGTCTCTCTCTTGCGGAGTGCCACAAGGCTCTATTCTCGGTCCGGGTGTATTTTCTCTATATGCTGCCACTCGGGTCCATCGTAGCCAAGCATAGCATAGCTTATCACTGTATGCTGATGATTTGCAAATTTATTTGCCTATGAATCCCAACAAATTCTGATGCATTGCGGTCACTAATTGATTGCATTGATGACATAAAATTATGGTTAAAGCAAAATTTCCTTAATTTGAATGAAGATAAGACTGAATATATTTCATTTGGCGAGTCTGCAACTTCTGACCCTTATACGCAAATTTTGAAGCTGAGACCGACTATCTCGGTGTGACTTCTGATAGCAGCATGAAATTTGATAAACAAACTGACAGCGTGGTTAGAGCTAGTTTATTTCAGCTTCGTTTATTGGCCAAGGCTAAACCATTTTTAAAGGGATATTGTGTAGGAATTTCTCCCATCTAGCGGTGAAATTGTATTTTGCATTCAAACGAATTGTGCTCTCCAGCGCCTCGGGTTTTCAAATGCGTGTTGCATCTACGGTAGCTGTTATGTAGCAAAAAGCTATGACAGGATGTCTTCTAACAGCACTTTGTCGAGTTTTCCTTCGGGTGAACAGGTTTGTTATTTCAAACAAACTGCAACTTGACACAACGAACTAACGAATGTTACAGTATGAATAATAACAGTGCAATGCAGCCTTTAAACTCGCCGGGGCGTGAAGCGCCTCTCACTGCTCTCTCCTCCGGTTGTGCTGCGTTCAGTCACGTGACGCTGGCTCTGAACGAAAACACACTGTGGAAACGCGTTGGCCTCGTACTTTTTGACCCTCTCTGCCATTATAGGTTTTCAAGATGGCGGAACGACATGGAAGCCTCCTTGGACCTACCCGTCACATGTATATAAAGATAATAAATTCTTTGTTTACGAGGAGAAGTCGGATAATTGGCAGAGGTATTTGTACACCATTGCGGAAATATTTATGAATAAAAATATTGATTTTAGATAATAAAATACCTAAAAAACTACACATTGTCCCTTTAAATCGTTCGGATCTCGAGAAAGCTATTCATGCCTTTATTAGCTCTAGACTAGATTATTGTAAAGCGCTTCATGTGTGAGTCTCACAGTCTTCACACGAGCGCCTTCAGCCCGTCTTCTAACACACACACACACACGGGAGCGCATAACTCCAATCCTCCCTTCGCTCCACTGACTTACAGTTTCTTTAAGAGTTGATTTTAAGATTTTATTGCTTGTATTTAAAGCTCTCAATGGCCTTGCACCACCGTACATAACTGAGATGTTAACTTTGCGTCAATCAAACAGGGCTCTTAGATCAACAAATACATTTTACTGGAATTCCCTAGGTCAAGGTTCAGACTGTGGGGTGACGGGCCTTTTCTGTGGCTGGGCCGAGCCTGAGGAACACTGACTTGGGCCTTTTTAAAGCTAGCCTTCGGACTTATTTATTCAGACTGGCGTTTAATTCACAGCAGTTGTTGTGGCATTTTGTGTTTTCTTTGTGACATATATTTTGTTGTTATAGTTTGTTTTGAGGCATTATATATTTTGTATTTAAATGCTATTATATTTTGCATTATACTGTTGTCATTATATATAAATATATATTTTTTTCCCACTTAGTTCTGGAAGGCAATTAGGCTCACCTTGTGTGTTGTAAAGGGCTGTATAAATAAATGTTGATTGATTGATTTACAGCAGATCTAGAATAAAGTTATTTTCCTGCTAAAGTTAGTTTTGATTGATTCACTTCCGTTCGCAGGTCACATGACCAAACACTGATCACATGACATGACCAAACACTGATCACATCACATGACCAATCAAAGGTTGTCAGTTGGCACTTTACGAACTGCTGATTGGCTGTTTTAATAAGAAGGCGGGGCTAATTCCACCACTGCATCTCAGTTTCTCTCTTCCACAGTAACTGACCAGATAGTTGGAGAGATTCTTCATGCGGTCCACGACGCTCTTCATGGTCTTCAGAGGCGGCAGATATATGCTGACCTGAACACATCACCGAGTTATTAATATGCTGACCTGAACACATCATCACAGAGTTATTATCACCATTAATGCTGATCCTTCATATCATCACATCGGACACACACTCACATCATAGTCTGGCATCTGCGGCTCCCTGAAGTCATGCCAGAGTCTCCTGGGAATCACATCCACTGGGATATCATGAGTGACCACACGACTGACCCCGGAGAGAGAGGGCTGGAGCACACACACACACACACACACACACACACACACACACACACACACACACACTGTGTGGTTATTACTATGAGCCTTCCAGGTAGTGCTGGGCAATGATTAATCGTATCCAAAATAAAAATTGTGTGTTTACATAATATATGTGTGTGTAGAATTGTTATGTATATGTAAAAACACACACGTGCACGTATATATTTAAGAAAAATTTGTTATTTATATATAAGTGCGTGAGAGTGTGTGTGTCTGTGCGAGTGAGTGTGTGTCTGTGCGAGCGAGTGAGAGCGTGAGAGAGTGTGTGAGAGAGTGTGTGAGAGAGTGTGTGAGAGAGTGTGTGAGAGAGTGTGTGAGAGAGTGTGTGAGAGAGTGTGTGAGAGAGTGTGTGAGAGAGTGTGTGAGAGAGTGTGTGAGAGAGTGTGTGAGAGAGTGTGTGAGAGAGTGTGTGAGAGTGTGTGAGAGAGAGTGAGTGAGTGAGAGTGAGTGCGTGAGAGTGAGTGCGTGAGAGTGAGTGCGTGAGAGTGAGTGCGTGAGAGTGAGTGCGTGAGAGAGTGCGTGAGAGTGAGTGCGTGAGAGTGAGTGCGTGAGAGTGAGTGCGTGAGAGTGAGTGCGTGAGAGAGTGCGTGAGAGAGTGCGTGAGAGAGTGCGTGAGAGAGTGCGTGAGAGTGAGTGCGTGAGAGTGAGTGCGTGAGAGAGTGCGTGAGAGAGTGCGTGAGAGAGTGCGTGAGAGAGTGCGTGAGAGAGTGCGTGAGAGAGTGCGTGAGAGAGTGCGTGAGAGAGTGCGTGAGAGAGTGCGTGAGAGTGAGTGCGTGAGAGTGAGTGCGTGAGAGTGAGTGCGTGAGAGTGAGTGCGTGAGAGTGAGTGCGTGAGAGTGAGTGCGTGAGAGTGAGTGAGAGTGAGTGAGTGAGAGTGAGTGCGTGAGAGAGTGCGTGAGAGAGTGCGTGAGAGTGAGTGCGTGAGAGTGAGTGAGTGAGAGTGAGTGAGAGTGAGTGAGTGTGAGTGAGTGAGAGTGAGTGAGTGAGAGTGAGTGAGTGAGAGTGAGTGCGTGAGAGAGAGTGCGTGAGAGAGAGTGCGTGAGAGAGTGCGTGAGAGAGTGCGTGAGAGAGTGCGTGAGAGTGAGTGCGTGAGAGAGTGCGTGAGAGTGAGTGCGTGAGAGAGTGAGTGAGAGTGAGTGAGTGAGAGTGAGTGCGTGAGAGTGAGTGCGTGAGAGTGAGTGCGTGAGTGAGTGCGTGAGTGAGAGAGTGAGTGAGAGAGTGAGTGAGAGAGTGCGTGAGAGTGAGTGCGTGAGAGAGTGCGTGAGAGAGTGCGTGAGAGAGTGCGTGAGAGAGTGCGTGAGAGAGTGCGTGAGAGAGTGCGTGAGAGAGTGCGTGAGAGAGTGCGTGAGAGAGTGCGTGAGAGAGTGCGTGAGAGAGTGCGTGAGAGAGTGCGTGAGAGAGTGCGTGAGAGAGTGCGTGAGAGAGTGCGTGAGAGAGTGCGTGAGAGAGTGCGTGAGAGAGTGCGTGAGAGAGTGCGTGAGAGAGTGCGTGAGAGAGTGCGTGAGAGAGTGCGTGAGAGAGTGCGTGAGAGAGTGCGTGAGAGAGTGCGTGAGAGTGAGTGCGTGAGAGTGAGTGAGAGTGAGTGAGTGAGAGTGAGTGCGTGAGAGAGTGCGTGAGAGAGTGCGTGAGAGTGAGTGCGTGAGAGTGAGTGAGTGAGAGTGAGTGAGAGTGAGTGAGTGTGAGTGAGTGAGAGTGAGTGAGTGAGAGTGAGTGAGTGAGAGTGAGTGCGTGAGAGAGAGTGCGTGAGAGAGAGTGCGTGAGAGAGTGCGTGAGAGAGTGCGTGAGAGTGAGTGCGTGAGAGAGTGCGTGAGAGTGAGTGCGTGAGAGAGTGAGTGAGAGTGAGTGAGTGAGAGTGAGTGCGTGAGAGTGAGTGCGTGAGAGTGAGTGCGTGAGTGAGAGAGTGAGTGAGAGAGTGAGTGAGAGAGTGCGTGAGAGTGAGTGCGTGAGAGAGTGCGTGAGAGAGTGCGTGAGAGAGTGCGTGAGAGAGTGCGTGAGAGTGCGTGAGAGAGTGCGTGAGAGAGTGCGTGAGAGAGTGCGTGAGAGAGTGCGTGAGAGAGTGCGTGAGAGAGTGCGTGAGAGAGTGCGTGAGAGAGTGCGTGAGAGAGTGCGTGAGAGAGTGCGTGAGAGAGTGCGTGAGAGAGTGCGTGAGAGAGTGCGTGAGAGAGTGCGTGAGAGAGTGCGTGAGAGAGTGCGTGAGAGAGTGCGTGAGAGAGTGCGTGAGAGAGTGCGTGAGAGAGTGCGTGAGAGAGTGCGTGAGAGAGTGCGTGAGAGAGTGCGTGAGAGAGTGCGTGAGAGAGTGCGTGATAGAGTGAGTGAGTGAGAGAGTGAGTGAGAGTGAGTGAGTGAGAGTGAGTGCGTGAGAGAGTGAGTGAGTGAGAGAGTGAGTGAGAGAGTGCGTGAGAGAGTGCGTGAGTGAGAGTGAGTGAGTGAGAGTGAGTGAGTGAGAGTGAGTGAGTGAGAGAGTGCGTGAGAGTGAGTGAGAGTGAGTGAGTGAGAGTGAGTGAGTGAGAGTGAGTGAGTGAGAGTGAGTGTGTGAGAGAGTGCGTGAGAGAGTGAGTGAGTGAGTGAGTGAGTGAGTGAGTGAGTGAGAGAGTGCGTGAGAGAGTGCGTGAGAGAGTGCGTGAGAGAGTGCGTGAGAGAGTGCGTGAGAGAGTGCGTGAGAGAGTGCGTGAGAGAGTGCGTGAGAGAGTGCGTGAGAGAGTGCGTGAGAGAGTGCGTGATAGAGTGAGTGCGTGAGAGAGTGCGTGAGAGAGTGAGTGTGTGTGCGTGAGAGAGAGAGTGTGTGTGCGTGAGAGAGAGAGTGAGTGAGTGAGTGTGTGTGTGTGAGAGAGAGTGAGTGTGTGTGTGTGAGAGAGAGTGAGTGTGTGTGTGTGAGAGAGAGTGAGTGTGTGTGTGTGTGTGAGAGAGAGTGAGTGTGTGTGTGTGTGAGAGAGAGTGAGTGTGTGTGTGTGTGTGAGAGAGAGTGAGTGTGTGTGTGTGAGAGAGAGAGTGAGTGTGTGTGTGTGAGAGAGTGAGTGAGTGTGTGTGTGTGAGAGAGAGTGAGTGTGTGTGTGTGTGTGTGTGTGAGAGAGAGTGAATGTGTGTGTGTGAGAGAGAGTGAATGTGTGTGTGTGAGAGAGAGGGAGTGTGTGAGAGAGTGAGTGTGTGAGTGAGTGTGTGAGAGTGAGTGTGTGAGAGAGTGTGTGAGTGAGTGTGTGAGTGAGTGTGTGAGTGAGTGTGTGAGTGAGTGTGTGAGTGAGTGTGTGAGTGAGTGTGTGAGTGAGTGTGTGAGTGAGTGTGTGAGTGAGTGTGTGAGTGAGTGTGTGAGTGAGTGTGTGAGTGAGTGTGTGAGTGAGTGTGTGAGTGAGTGTGTGAGTGAGTGTGTGAGTGAGTGAGTGTGTGAGTGAGTATGTGAGTGAGTATGTGAGTGAGTGTGTGAGTGAGTGTGTGTGTGAGTGAGTGTGTGAGTGAGTGTGTGAGTGAGTGTGTGTGTGAGTGAGTGTGTGTGTGAGTGAGTGTGTGAGTGAGTGAGTGAGTGAGTGTGTGTGTGAGTGAGTGAGTGTGTGAGTGAGTGAGTGTGTGAGTGAGAGTGTGAGTGAGTGAGTGAGAGTGTGTGAGAGAGTGCGTGAGAGAGTGCGTGTGTGAGTGAGTGTGTGAGAGAGAGAGTGTGTGAGTGAGTGTGTGAGTGAGAGTGTGAGTGAGAGAGAGAGAGTGAGTGTGTGAGTGAGAGAGTGTGAGTGTGTGTGTGTGTGAGAGAGTGAGTGTGTGTGTGTGAGAGTGAGTGTGTGTGAGAGAGAGTGAGTGACTGAGTGTGTGAGAGAGAGTGAGTGACTGAGTGTGTGAGAGAGAGTGAGTGAGTGTGTGAGAGTAAGTGAGTGAGTGTGAGAGTGTGAGTGAGAGTATGTGTGTGAGTGAGAGTATGTGTGTGAGTGAGAGTATGTGTGTGTGTGAGTGAGTGTGTGAGTGAGTGTGAGAGTGTGAGTGAGAGTATGTGTGTGAGTGAGAGTATGTGTGTGTGAGTGAGTGTGTGAGTGTGTGAGTGAGTGTGTGAGTGTGTGAGTGAGTGTGTGAGTGAGTGTGTGAGTGAGTGTGTGAGTGAGTGAGTGTGTGAGTGAGTGTGTGAGTGAGTGAGTGTGTGAGTGAGTGTGTGAGTGAGTGTGTGAGTGGGAGTGTGTGAGAGAGGGAGTGTGTGAGAGAGGGAGTGTGTGAGAGAGGGAGTGTGTGAGAGAGGGAGTGTGTGAGAGAGTGAGTGTGTGTGAGAGAGTGAGTGTGAGAGAGTGAGTGTGTGTGAGTGAGTGTGTGAGTGAGTGTGTGAGTGAGTGTGTGAGTGAGTGTGTGAGTGAGTGTGTGAGTGAGTGTGTGAGTGAGTGTGTGAGTGAGTGTGTGAGTGAGTGTGTGAGTGAGTGAGTGTGTGAGTGAGTGTGTGAGTGAGTGTGTGAGTGAGTGTGTGAGTGAGTGTGTGAGTGAGTGTGTGAGTGTGTGAGTGAGTGTGTGAGTGAGTGTGTGAGTGAGTGAGTGTGTGAGTGAGTGAGTGTGTGAGTGAGTGTGTGTGAGAGTAAGGCCCCATCCACACTACTGCGTTTTCGTTTAAAAACGGAGACCTTTTGCTACGTTTGCACCTCCCGTCCACACTAAAACGGGAAAAACGAAGACCCAAAACGGATAAGTTTAGAAACGCTGCAGCTCCGTTTTTCGTTTTGAATCTCCGGAGGGCGTTTTAGTGTAGACGGGACAAAACGGAGGAGTTTAGAAACGATGACGTAGAAGGTCACGCTCGGCTCTATGATTGGGTGTCATCACCCATGACGTATCCTTCCCTGATTCGTCAGCCACCCATCACATGTCCCGTCACCGGAAGAAAACAAACAAAAACATCCTGGACTACGTAGCTGATGTTAGTGAGTGCAACATGGATAACGAATTACAAGCGTTACTGACTTTGATGTCTTTGTTAGCAGCTGTTGTGCAAGCAAATTCTGCATTTTACAATGCTATAACTGCCTACATGCGCCGGAGGCAAACTATTATTCGAGCGATCTATGACAATTCCCGTGTGCAGCGGCGGTCCATGAAAAGAAATCTCTGGTCTTCGACATTTTCTAATCTTTGCAGAGGTAGCTAACGTTACTTGCTTCCTCATCAAATCTGAGGAATAGTCCATCCGTTTCCTGTTTACACCGGCACGCGCATGCACAGTGTTGGAGAATGGTCACGTGATCCGAGTTTTCAGTCGTTTTAATGTGGACGGAGATCAATTCTAATACGCAGCTAAAACGCTGGTGTGGACGGAGATCGATTTCGTTTTAATTCTCCGTTTTTAAACGAAAACGCAGTAGTGTGGACGGGGCCTGAGTGTGTGTGAGTGAGTGTGTGTGAGAGAGTGAGTGTGTGAGTGTGTGTGAGAGAGTGAGTGTGTGAGTGTGTGTGAGAGAGTGAGTGTGTGAGTGTGTGAGAGTGAGTGAGTGTGTGAGAGAGTGAGTGTGTGAGAGAGTGAGTGAGAGAGTGAGTGTGTGAGTGTGTGTGAGAGAGTGAGTGTGTGAGAGAGTGAGTGAGAGAGTGAGTGTGTGAGAGAGTGAGTGTGTGAGAGTGAGTGTGTGAGTGTGTGTGAGAGAGTGAGTGTGTGAGAGAGTGAGTGTGTGAGAGAGTGAGTGTGTGAGAGAGTGAGTGTGTGAGAGAGTGAGTGTGTGAGAGAGTGAGTGTGTGAGAGTGAGTGTGTGAGAGTGAGTGTGTGAGAGTGAGTGTGTGAGAGTGAGTGTGTGAGAGTGAGTGTGTGAGAGTGAGTGTGTGAGAGTGAGTGTGTGAGAGTGAGTGTGTGAGAGTGAGTGTGTGAGAGTGAGTGTGTGTGAGAGAGTGAGTGTGTGAGTGTGTGTGAGAGTGAGAGAGTGAGTGTGTGTGAGAGAGAGAGTGAGTGTTTGTGTGAGAGAGAGAGAGTGAGTGTGTGTGAGAGTGAGTGTGTGAGTGTGTGTGAGAGAGTGAGTGTGTGTGAGAGTGAGTGTGTGTGAGAGTGAGTGTGTGTGAGAGTGAGTGTGTGAGTGTGTGTGAGAGAGTGAGTGTGTGTGAGAGTGAGTGTGTGTGAGAGTGAGTGTGTGTGAGAGTGAGTGTGTGTGAGAGTGAGTGTGTGTGAGAGTGAGAGAGTGAGTGTGTGAGAGAGTGAGTGAGTGAGAGAGTGAGTGAGAGAGTGAGTGTGTGAGAGTGAGTGTGTGAGAGTGAGTGTGTGAGTGTGTGTGAGAGAGTGAGTGTGTGAGTGTGTGTGAGAGTGAGAGAGTGAGTGTGTGTGAGAGAGAGAGAGTGAGTGTTTGTGTGAGAGAGAGAGAGTGAGTATGTGAGTGTGTGTGAGAGTGAGTGTGTGAGTATGTGTGAGAGAGTGAGTGTGTGAGTGAGTGAGTGTGTGTGAGAGAGTGAGTGTGTGAGTGTGTGTGAGAGAGTGAGTGTGTGAGTGTGTGTGAGAGTGAGTGTGTGTGAGAGTGAGTGAGTGAGTGTGTGTGAGAGTGAGAGAGTGAGTGTGTGAGAGAGTGAGTGTGTGAGAGAGTGAGTGAGAGAGTGAGTGTGTGAGAGTGAGTGTGTGAGAGTGAGTGTGTGAGAGTGAGTGTGTGAGAGTGAGTGTGTGAGAGTGAGTGTGTGAGTGTGTGTGAGAGAGTGAGTGTGTGAGTGTGTGTGAGAGAGTGAGTGTGTGAGTGTGTGTGAGAGAGTGAGTGTGTGTGAGAGTGAGAGAGTGAGTGTTTGTGTGAGAGAGAGAGAGTGAGTATGTGAGTGTGTGTGAGAGTGAGTGTGTGAGTATGTGTGAGAGAGTGAGTGTGTGAGTGAGTGAGTGTGTGTGAGAGTGAGTGTGTGAGTGAGTGTGTGAGTGTGTGTGAGAGAGTGAGTGTGTGAGTGTGTGTTCCTCACCAGCTCCGCTGCCAGCGTGAGACACGGGCAGTTCTTCTTGGTCAGTTTGATCTTCACAGATCGGGCGTTCTGAGCCGTCTTTAAGGCCCTGGACAGATTCTCCGGCGCCAGTTCCAGGAAGATCTCGTTCGCGTCGGCCGACACTCCCTCCAGCTGGAACTCATCGAAGAAGTTCACCTGGAACACACACACACACATGGAACCATGGTGGTCAGAGTATCTGTTGTTCAGTACCTTTTAGTGTGTGTGTGTGTGTGTGTGTGTGTGTCAGTACCTTTTAGTGTGTGTGTGTGTGTGTGTGTGTGTGTGTGTGTGTGTGTGTGTGTGTGTGTGTGTGTGTGATTATGTGAGTGTGTGCGATTATGTGAGTGTGTGTGTGTGTGAGTGTGTGGGTGTGCGTGTGAATGAGTGTGTGTTTGTGTGTGAGTGATTATGTGAGAGTGTGCGTGTGTGTGAATGAGTGTGTGTGTGTGTGTGTGTCAGTACCTGTGAGTGTGTGTGTGTGTGTGTGTGTGTGTGTGTGTGTCAGTACCTGTGCAAGCTCACACCACATACTGACTCCTCCGGAAGCCACTTTCCCCGACAGCACAAAGAACAGGTGATCACAGGTGAGTCTCAACACACAGGCCTTGCTCAGTTTGGACACAGTGTTCACCACACCTGAGCAGAGAAACCACATCATCAACACACACACACACACACACACCTGAGCAGAGAAACCACATCATCAACACACACACACACAC
>NW_027508714.1:335000-357500 GCF_051911475.1 Siphateles boraxobius | reverse complement strand
CACACGCTCGCTCACACACGTCACTCGCTTACTCACACACGCTCACTCACACACTCACTCACACACACTCACTCACACGCGCTCACTCACACACGCTCGCTCACACACGCTCACTCGCTTACTCACACACGCTCACTCACACACACACACTCACACACGCTCATTCACACACGCTCACTCGCTTACTCACACACGCTCACATACACTCACACACGCTCACACACACTCACACACGCTCACTCACACACACTCACACACACTCACACAAGCTCACACACGCTTACTCACGCTCACTCACATACACTCACAATCACACATGCTCACTCACATACACTCACTCTCACACACGCTCACTCACATACGCTCACTCACATACACTCACACACAATCACATACACTCACATACACTCACACACGCTCACATACGCTCACACACGCTCACTCACATACACTCACTCACACTCACACACGCTCACTCACACATACACTCACACACGCTCACACACACTCACTCACATACACTCACTCACACTCACACACGCTCACTCACACATACACTCACACACGCTCACACACACTCACTCACATACACTCACACACACTCACACTTGCTCACACACGCTCACATACGCTCACTCACACACTCACATACACTCACACATGCTCACTCACACTCACTCACACACACTCACATACACTCACTCACACTCACATACACTCACACATACACTCACTCACACTCACACATGCTCACTCACACACGCTCACTCACACACGCTCACACACGCTCACTCACACACGCTCACATACACTCACATACACTAACACACTCACATACACTCACACACACTCACATACACTCACTCACATACACTCACACACACTCACACACGCTCACATACGCTCACACATGCTCACTCACACTCACTCACACACACTCACATACACTCACTCACACTCACACACGCTCACTCACACATGCTCACTCACACTCTCACATGCTCACTCACACTCACACACGCTCACTCACACATGCTCACTCACACTCACACATGCTCACTCACACTCACTCACACACACTCACATACATTCACTCACACTCACACATGCTCACTCACTCACACTCACTCACATACACTCACACACGCTCACATACACTCACACATGCTCACTCACACATACACTCACACATACACTCACACACGCTCACACACGCTCACTCACATACACTCACACACACTCACACATGCTCACACACGCTCACATACGCTCACTCACACACTCACATACACTCACACATGCTCACTCACACTCACTCACACACACTCACACACGCTCACATACGCTCACTCATACACTCACACATGCTCACTCACACTCACTCACACATACACTCACACATACACTCACACTCACACATGCTCACTCACACACGCTCACTCACACATACACTCACTCACACTCACACATGCTCACTCACACACGCTCACTCACACACGCTCACACACGATCACTCACACACACTCACATACACTCACTCACACTCACACATGCTCACTCACACACGCTCACATACACTCACTCACACTCACACATGCTCACTCACACACGCTCACTCACACATACACTCACACACGCTCACTCACACACACTCACATACACTCACATATGCACACTCACACACGCTCACATACACTCACTCACTCACACATGCTCACACACTCACATACACTCACACACGCTCACTCACATACTCACACATGCTCACTCACCCTCACACACGCTCACATACACTCACTCACACTCACACATGCTCACTCACACACGCTCACTCACATACACTCACGCTCACTCACATACACTCACACATGCTCACTCACACTCACACACGCTCACTCACACACGCTCACTCACATACACTCACACACACTCACTCACACTCACTCACACTCACACATACTCACACACGCTCACTCACACACGCTCACTCACACACGCTCACTCACACACGCTCACTCACATACACTCACACACACTCACATACACTCACACACGCTCACTCACGCTCACTCACACTCACTCACACACACTCACACATGCTCACTCACACTCACACATGCTCACTCACGCTCACCCACGCTCACACATGCTCACACCCTCACACACGCTCACACACGCTCACACACGCTCACATACGCTCACACACGCTCAGATACGCTCACTCACGCTCACACACGCTCACTCACGCTCACTCACACTCACACACGCTCGCTCACGCTCACTCACACTCACACACGCTCGCTCACGCTCACACACGCTCACTCACGCTCACACACGCTCGCTCACTCTTGCTCACACACTCACACACGCTCACTCACGCTCACACACGCTCACTTACGCTCACACACGCTCACTCACGCTCACACATGCTCACTCACGCTCACCCACGCTCACACATGCTCACACCCTCACACACGCTCACACACGCTCACATACGCTCACACACGCTCAGATACGCTCACTCACGCTCACACACGCTCACTCACGCTCACTCACCCTCACACACGCTCACTCACGCTCACTCACACTCACACACGCTCGCTCACGCTCGCTCACGCTCACACACGCTCACTCACGCTCACTCACGCTCACACACGCTCGCTCACTCTTGCTCACACACTCACACACGCTCACTCACGCTCACACACGCTCACTTACGCTCACACACGCTCACTCACGCTCACACACGCTCACTCACGCTCACACACGCTCACTCACGCTCACACACGCTCACTCACGCTCACACACACGCTCACTCACGCTCACACACACGCTCACTCACATACACTCACACACTCACATACACTCACACACACTCACACACTCTCACTCACGCTCACTCACATACACTCACGCTCACTCACATACACTCACGCTCACTCACATACACTCACACACGCTCACACACGCTCACCAACGCTCACTCACACTCACACACGCTCAGTCACACACACTCACATACACTCACACACACTCAAATACACTCACACACACTCACACACACTCACATACGCTCACACTCACATACGCTCACTCACACTCACTCACGCTCACTCACACACGCTCACACACGCTCACTCACGCTCACACACGCTCACTCACGCTCACACACGCTCACTTACGCTCACTCACATACACTCAAATACACTCACACACACTCACATACGCTCACACTCACATACGCTCACTCACGCTCACACACACTCACTCACGCTCACTCACACACACTCACACACTCACACACGCTCACTCACGCTCACACACGCTAACTCACGCTCACACACGCTCACTCACGCTCACACACGCTCACTCACATACACTCACAAACACACACACACACGCTCACTCACATACACTCACAAACACACTCACACACACTCACATACACTCACACACACTCACACACGCTCACTCACGCTCACTCACATACACTCACACACACTCACATACACTCACATACGCTCACACACGCTCACCAACGCTCACTCACACACACTCACTCACGCTCACTCACATACACTCACATACACTCACATACTCACACACACTCACACACACTCACAGACACGCTCACTCACATACACTCACAAACACACTCACACACACGCTCACTCACATACACTCACAAACACACTCACACACACTCACATACACTCACACACGCTCACACACGCTCACTCACGCTCACTCACATACACTCACACACACTCACATACACTCACATACGCTCACACACGCTCACCAACGCTCACTCACACACACTCACTCACGCTCACTCACATACACTCACATACACTCACATACTCACACACACTCACACACACTCACACTCACATACGCTCACACACGCTCACTCACGCTCACACACACTCACTCATGCTCACTCACATACACTCACACACACTCAAATACACTCACATACGCTCACACTCACATACGCTCACACACACTCACTCACACACACTCACTCACACACACACATATACGCTCACACTCACATACGCTCACTCACGCTCACACACACTCACTCACGCTCACTCACACACACTCACACACACTCACACTCACATACGCTCACACACGCTCACTCACGCTCACACACGCTCACTCACGCTCACTCACGCTCACTCACACACACTCACACTCACATACTCTCACTCACGCTCACACACACTCACTCACGCTCACTCACATACACTCACACACACTCAAATACACTCACACACGATCACACACACTCACTCACACACGCACACACACGCTCAGAGCCAGAGTGTGTCATTGAGAAGGTTACAGCTTTTTCCCAGCATCCCTCAGTGTGAGAGAAGCACAGAGACATGAAGGTGTGTGTGTGTGTGTGTGTGTGTGTGTGTGTGTGTGTGTGTGTGTGTGTGTGTGTGTGTGTGTGATTTGTTGTCATCAGGAGTCTGAACAGCTGAAACATGTTCTTACAGTAGAAACAGCCGCACACATCTGTTCTTCATCACTCACACTCGTTGTGTGTGTGTGTTCTGCGCATTACAGCTAGTTTAGACCTTTTATTTGTCATCTAGACTTCTTTAAAGGGTTAGTTCAGACAAATACAATCATTCTGTCATCATTTACTCTCCCTCGTGTCGTTCAAACCAGGATGACTTTCTTTCTCCTGTGGAACACAAGAAGATTTGTTACTGCGTTTATTCATTCGTTCTTCTGTTCATTCATTCATCTGTTCGTTCGTTCGTTCGTTTGTTGGTTCATTTGTTCATTGATTTGTTCACTGGACTCTAGTTTCCCAAACTGGGGTTTGTGAGTTGATGAAAAGCTAATAATTAAATAAATCATTAAATATGAAAATAAATACTTTCTTCAAAAAATTTTTTTTTAATGTGTTGTTAAATTATTTAAATATTAACTTAAAATCTCAGGAGCTCAAAGGGGTTCGACAGATGCGTTGTGTGTGTGTGTGTGTGTGAGATCACTGTCTGTGGCTCGATGGAGTGTGTGTGTGTGAAATCACTGTCAGCGGCTCGATGGAGTGTGTGTGTGTGTGTGTGTGTGTGTAAGTGTGTGTGTGATCACTGTCAGCGGCTCAATGGAGTGTGTGTGTGTGTGTGTGTGTGTGTGATCACTGTCAGCGGCTCAATGGAGTGTGTGTGTGTGTGTGTGTGTGTGTGTGTGTGTGATCACTGTCAGCGGCTCAATGGAGTGTGTGTGTGTGTGTGTGTGTGTGTGTGTGAGATCACTGTCAGCGGCTCGATGGAGTGTGTGTGTGTGAGATCACTGTCAGCGGCTCGATGGAGTGTGTGTGTGTGTATGGTGTGTGTGTGTGTGTAAGTGTGTGTGTGATCACTGTCAGCGGCTCAATGGAGTGTGTGTGTGTGTGTGTGTGTGTTTGTGATCACTGATTATGCAGATGTGAAGTGCAGATGTCTTCAGTTGTGTTGTGGATTGAGACAGACTGTTGCACGAGTGATTTAGCAAACACGCATGTGTTGTAAAAGAGAAACACACACACACACACACACACACACACACACACACACAGGAATCCTGCTGACGAGCAGCTCGTGTCTATTCTCTCAGAACTAGAAGATTATTGAAGATTATTAACTTTCTGGCTATAGTTACAGTCGTCATAATGATTCAGTTTCTGTGAGTGAAAGGACATCAGATATCATAGTTTGAAGGGAAGTATCGTGTGTGTGTGTGTGTGTGTGTGTGTGTGTGTGTGTGTGTGTGTGTGTGTGTGTGTGTGTGTGTGTGTGTGTGTGTGTGACTCCCGTGTCCTGCTTTTACCATACCAACTGTTTCAAAAAACAAATATGAAGAAAATTAAATATTATATATAATTATTATTATTAATGAAGTAAATAATGCATTTAAATATTCCTATGCAGCCTTTGGATACTGTATTTTCTAATGAAGTAAACATTGCTTTAAAAGTTAAAATTTTGCAATCAAATAAAAAACGATTGAACAAGTGTTAGGTCTATTAGTTGGCATTTACACTCCAAGACTTGATGCACAGATCCTATTTTTACTGTTTAAGCTGTTTAAATAAAACTCGTTTATGCTGAATTATTTGACATTAATGACTAAATAGATCTTGTGAAAATCAGCTGTTCACTATCAGACAGAATCACCAGCAGCTTTCTGCCTTTTTACAATATTCTACTATATATTCACACACACTCTCTGACTGCAGTTTGACCTTCTCAGCTGAACTTTGACCTCTTGACCTCTACCGTTCACACGAGCGCTGATCTTTATCCTGTCATTGTGTGCTGAGAGACACTGAAAAACATCTGAACAGAAATTTCTAATAAATTTCACAACTTATTACAAAGAAACCGCAAGTAACGCTGAATTAAAGTAGAAAGACTGTTGGAAAACATTCTCCAATAATCTTTGTTTTATTTACAACTGCAAAACATATTTTTTCATGATTTTATTGTAATTATTTCTACACTGAAACATTTTTGTTGGATTTACTTTGATACAACTTTACTCATAAATCTCACAAATTACAAAGAAACGGCAAGTAACACAAAATGTTACATTTTGAAGTAGTTTTGAAGTTTGTAATTTTTTGTTAAACACTCCAAAACAACTTTTACAGTGTAGAACAGTTGCATCCGTTCAGGAGTTTAAACATGAGGATTATATGTGTGTGTGTTCAGCTGATGAAGAACACCATGGGTTTGATATAGGGCTGCACAATTAATCCAATTTCTAATTGCGATTACGATTACATAATCGTTCAAAGCCGCGATTACAAAACAAAATCCACTCTTCGTTTGTGTGTGTGTGTTTAGAGCATAATTACTATGTTAGGTAACACTTAAGAATACGGTTCCTTCGTTAATGAATAACTACACAAAAACCAACGAGTAACACAATATTAACAATCTAGTAACTATTATTAACTAACAAGAAACTCTGATTAACGAATTAGGAAGTAATAGTGCACAGATGAAAGTGGTACTTCAATAACTATTATATTATTTTATGCTTCCCAGAGAACTACTGAACATTTTCATAATTCATACAAAACTAATCAATAACCACTGTGTGTGTGTGTGTGTGTGTGTGTGTGTGTGTGTGTGTGTGTGTGTGTGTGTGTGTGTGTATGTGTGTGTGTGTGTGTGTGTGTGTCTTGTGAGAGAGAAGATTCTACACTTTATTGGCTTTTCATTAGTAACTACTGTAAGAATCATGGGAACAAACTAGTAATGACTCAAGTGTTACTATACTTCTAAAGAAATTTTCTAAAAGTATACTAAAGTTCACCAAAAATCTCAAACGCTTGAAATGACTTTTGTGTTTGGTTGCACAAATCATGACTAGATCATGTAGTAACACTTGAGTTACTAGTTAGTTCCCATGATCTTCACTTTAGAATACGGATCCAAATAATTAGTAATTCCCATAAAAGTATGAAGTATGACTTTCATCTGTGCACTATTACTTCCTAATTTGTTAATCAGAGTTTCTTTTTAGTTACTAGATTGTTAATAAACTTTTTCAGTAGTTCTCTGGGAAGCATTAAAAAAATAGTAGTTATTGATTAGTTAATAGTGAACTACCACTTTCATCTGTGCGCTATTACTTACTAGTTCGTTAATCAGAGTTTCTTGTTAGTTAATAATAGTTAATAGATTGTTAATATTGTGTTACTCATTGTTTCTTGTGTAGTTATTCATTAACGAAGGAACCGTATTCTAAAGTGTTACCCTATGTTATGAGAGGCGAATCACGGCTACTTCAGGAAACCCAGCACAATATGACACACCAGGCAGTGATGTAAGTGTACGCTGAAATAAAGACTTTCACCTCAGAAAAACGGACTTTACTGTCCTGTCAGCCGTTATACTGTGCTCGTAGCGCGCACTCTTCAATTGCACGCGCAAATGCGGCGGCGCGCGCTGTGTAACGCTTCACTGTATAAAGTGCAAAAGAAACTACGAGCATGCAACGTCATTACAATGTAAATTAGTAAGTCACGAAATAAAAGTAAAATACCAATAAATCACGTGTTAGCTGAGAAGGATTTGCACACAGGAATGATTTTCATTAACAGTTCTTGTTAGTATTGTGTATTTACTATGGGGTGTCGTTTCCATAACCCAAAAATGCCACTTTATTTTCACTTTGTGTTATTTTTTATATTTTTAAATGACTGTTGTGGCTCATATCAACATTTTATTAACAAAAACTAGTTTGGGACTGCTATTTAATTGCTTTAGCATAGTCCTAATGTTTGTCTTTACTATTAGTCATTCTTACAATTGATGTGTATGTTAAGTAAAGTGGGACAGTACTTGTGTGTGTGTTAACAATTTTTGTGTAAACATGTATTATAATATGCCTATATATATTCAATGTAAATTGTGATAATCGTGATTAGTAATCGCAAATACAATTTCAAGGGAATAATCGGCAATTATGATTTTTGTCATAATCGTGCAGCTCTAGTTTGATACACACACACACACACACACACACACACACACACACACACACACACACACACACACACACACACACACACACACACACACACACACACACACACTGATGCACTTTGAATAAAAGCACCTGTGAGATGTAAATGAGAAGCACAGGCGTGTTTAATTAAGATCCATCAGTGATTAAGAGCGAGTGTGTTTGTTTGAACGAGCACACACACACACACACACACACACACACACACACACACACACACACACACACACACACACTCAGCTCGACCCTGAAACACTAACCTGAAGTGACTAAAAGGAGATTGCGAAGGCGAATTGGACGAGTTCCATTAGAAAGTGCAGAAACACCTTTCATTTCAGAATTTAATTGAGGCTGTGATCCTGTGTGTGTGAGAGAAAGAGTGTGTGTGTGTGTATGAGTGTGTCTGTGTGTGGGAGTCAGTGTGTGTGTGTGTGTGTGTGTGTGTGTGTGAGTGAGTGTGTGACAGTCATTCAAAATGACCATTACACCGTTGTGAATATGCCCACATCACTCACAAACACACACACACTGACTCGCACACACAGACACACTCATAATAACACACACACACTCTTTCTCACACACACACTGACTTGCGCACACAGACACACTCATACACACACACACACACACACACTCACACACACAAACAGACACTCACTCGCACAGACACACACACTCTCACACATACACACACACACACTGTTGTTTTTATCATCGTATTATTGCGTGGAACAATTTAATTGCTCTCCTGTCGTTCCGTCTGATTGGCTGATTGTTTTTTCCCTTCACTCTGAGTGGATGGAGCCGTCGCTATGACAACGCACATTACCACCTCATTGCTTCATTTGCATAAGCTTTTTCATATAAATATCAATATGGTCCAAACAAACAATATAATTTAAGAAGTGAAGGGAGGAGAATATGGAGTCGTTACAGCTGAAGCTGATGATGAGAAACAGCGTCATTTACATTCTTCTCATGAGTGAGAAAACAAGTTCACATCGACCCTGAAACATCTCCAGCCTGGACTGTGATGATCGTGAGGCCGGGACACAAATAATGGGAGTATTTTAAATATTCGGAATTGTTCATGAGAAATTGTTTGACGAGTTCGATGTGAGGCTGTATCTCTGCAAAAGATTAAATGGGACATATCATGAAAATCGGAGAAGCTTGGCAGCATATTACAGATGCAGTCAATGCAGTTTCATCTGTTAATCGAACACTGCCAGAAGTGAGAAGAAAATGGCTCGATATTAAGCTTGAGAGCAAAAAACTAATTAGTTCACTTCGGAAAAATCGTATTAAAACTGGAGAAGGATCACCATCGCAGATGCTATTACTGGCTCTCATAATAAGAAAACCGTATGTAATTACTATATATAATATTTTTTCAAAATGCTGTGTAAATATGTACCCGATTAAGTGAATTAAAATGCAGCCTTATTAATGAGCAAAACGTTCGGGTGTTAAGCGCACTATTTACGCGTGGCTGGGAGCAGGTGTAGATCTCTTGCGTACCAACTAACATTTGGAAAATACGAACATTTTAATGAATCCGAAAATTTACGCCAGAACCACTTTACACACGATTTACACAAAAACTCGTTCTGCTCGTGTTTCATGAATGAGACCCATTCTGGGGACGCCATAGATATTACATCTGGTGAAAAGAGGCATAATATGTTACCTTTAAAATGAGTTAGCATGAGTGCACATCGTCAGGCTTTCACATTAATTGTGTGTAAATGAGTCTGATGGTTCAGAACGCTGTAGTTTACATGGATTACTCCAGTATTACAGTGTTTCTCACACTGATCCGGGGTGACGGACAGACTTCAGGCCAATGATCCCACAGGATTCAGAAGCTTCTCAGGGAAACTGCAGCGCTTCTGAACATTACCCCAGGCCTCGTCTGTGTCCGGCGCAGGAAACGCTATATTCAGCACAAAAACACTCGCGTCCTCAAGGCGTGTGTGTGTGTGTGTGGGGTGACAGACTCGCTCACACTCCATCATTATATCGGGAGTGTGTGTGACAGACTCGTGCTCTACATTACTGGACCTCTGCAGTCACATGACGTTTGCACTGAACACTAGTGCACATGTGATCAAGGTTTGGAAACACGAGGACAATCACTGACTTTCTAAACCGGCCAGAGATTAAACTCTGGTGTGATCGTGTTGAACTCAGCATGACAGGGAAGCTGGTCTTCCCACTGCGTCAGGATTTGGTTTAGGGTGGTCTAGGCTGGTTTAGGGTGGTTTAGGGTGGTCTAGGCTTGTTTAGACTGGTTTAGGGTGGTTTAGGCTGGTTTAGGGTGGTCTAGGCTGGTCTATACTGGTTTAGGCTGGTCTAGACTGGTCTAGGCTGGTTTAGACTGGTGTAGGCTGGTTTAGACTGGTCTAGGCTGGTCAATTCACCTTTATTTATATAGCGCTTTTTACAATACAAATTGTTTCAAAGCGGCTTTACAGAGATATCAGGAAAGTAAAGTTGTAATAGTATTGTTAAATTCAACATTAAATGTTAAATGTCCCCAACTAAGCAAGCCAAAAGCCAATGGCGAATAAAGGCAAAAAAAGGCGACAGTGGCAAGGAACCAAAACTCCATCAGTGACAGAATGGAGAAAAAAACCTTGGGAGAGCCCAGACTCAGTCGGGGGGCCAGTCCTCCTTTGGCCAACAAACGAACAGTGTATGATTATGATTTAGGCGGCATAATAGGTCAGAGGTCAGATTGGATCAGAACTTTCACAATATTTATCCAGTTCATCTGGTTGGGTCGGAGTCATCACGCCGGTATGGAGATGAGTTGGTTGAGGTGTCCATGAGGCCTTAACAGTGTTGATGAGGCTGGCACTTCAGGGATGCGTTGTCTTCGTGTCCATGTGATGGTCCTTCATCAGATCCGGATACGGCCTGGATCCGGCAGGTTTGCGGTTTAGTGCTTTGTAAGTAATCACCAATATTTTTTAGGAATATTTATTATAGTTTAATAGGGAGCCAATGCAGTGTTGACAGAACCGGGCTAATATGGTTATACTTCCTGGTTCTGGTAAGAACTCTAGCGGCTGCGTTTTGGACCAGCTGTAGTTTGTTTATTAAGCGTGCAGGGCAACCACCCAGTAGAGCATTACAATAATCTAGCCTTGATGTCATGAACGCATGAACTAATTTTTCCGCATTTGTCAATGAGAGCATATGACGTAATTTAGATGTATTTTTAAGATGGAAAAATGCGCTTTTACAGATACTAGACACGTGACTTTCAAATGAGAGATTGTTATCAAAGAACACACACACACACACACACACCCAGGTTCCTAACTGATGTCGAAGACTTGACAGAGCAGCCATCAAGTGTTAGACAGTATTCTAGGTTATTGCGTGTGGAAGGTTTTTGTCCAATAATTAGAATCTTTGTTTTTTGGGATATTTAGTAGTAGGAAATTACTAGTCATCCAATTTTTTATATCAGCTATGCATTCCGTTAATTTTGTGAATTGGTAAGTTTCGTTAGGTTTTGAGGAAATATAGAGCTGAGTATCATCAGCATTACAGTGAAAACTAATTCCATGTTTCCTAATGATATCTCCTAACGGTAGCATGTAGAGAGTGAACTGCAGCGGTCCTAGTACTGAGCCTTGTGGTACGACATACTGAACTTGTGATCGATAAGACATCTCTTCATTTACTGCTACAAACTGATAACGGTCAGATAAGTTTCTATCCTGACTGGAAATCCTCGCAGATAGCATTTCCTTCAAGAAAGGAACACAGTTGTGAGGATACTGCCTTTTCTAATATCTTTGACAGAAAAGGTAGATTTGAGATCGGCCTGTAACTGACAAATTCTCTAGGATCAAGTTGCGTTTTTTTAACAAGCGGTTTAATCATAGCCAGCTTAAAGGGTTTTGGTACGTATCCTAGAGACAAAGACGAATTAATGATATCGAGAAGAGGATCTATGACTTCTGGAAGCATCTCTTTCAGTAGTTTAGTCGGTATAGGGTCTAACATACATTTTGTCGATTTAGATGAATTAACGAGTTTGCAAAATTCTTCCTCTCCTATGGCAATGAATTAATAAAATTTTACCTCAGGGAGACTATAATGCACTCCCTGATGTGATGCTGTAGTAGACGGTTGCATAGTTATAATTTTGTCCCTGATATTATCGATCTTATAAGTGAAGAAGTTCATAAAGTAATTACTGCTGTGTTTCTTGGAAACTTCTGGGCTTGAAGCTTTCTTTTTCGTTAGTTTAGCCACTTTTTCAAATAAATACCTAGGATTATGTTTATTTTCTTCTAATAGGGTTGAAAAATAAGCAGATCTAGCAGCTTTTAAAGCCTCTCTGTAAGCAATCGAGCTCTCCTTCCATGAAATCCGAAATATCTCTAGTTTTGTTTTCTTCCAGTTGCGCTCCATTTTTCTAGCTGCTCTCTTAAGGGCCCGGGTGTGTGTGTGTGTGTGTGTGTGTGAGTGTGCTCGTTGTACCGCGGCGTTGGACTATTTTCTTTAATCTTCTTTAAGCGCAATCTTCTTTAGACACAACTGTGTCTAAAGTGCTGGAAAAGAGAGAGTTAAAAGTTTCTGTTGCAATATTGAGTTCTTCTAAGCTATCTGGGATGCTGAGATGATGACACTGATCAGGAAGATTATTGATAAAGCAATCTAGGGTGGTTTAGACTGGTTTAGTCTGGTCTAGGCTGGTTTAGGCTGGTCTAGATGGTGGAGCAGCATACACATGCAGAACTGATGCTGGTAGAGTAGAATAAGGTCTAGAGTATCAGCTGCCGTCCGTCACTCATGATCACTGGAGCAAAGCATGAGATCCTGCTGAAGAATATATGAAGGACTTGGTGAGTTTTGTGTGGGTTTAAAATAAAACCATGGTTGTAACATTGTTTTAAAGTCAAGTCATTTATGCAATACAGCAGCTTCACAGTAATAAACTGAAAAATAACAGTAATCGATTTCAAAAGTTCATCGATTATGATTGTTTTCTCTAGAGCTGCTTTACAGCTGAAATTTAGAGTCATTATTCAGATTAATTCAGAAATGCAGTTCATAATAGTGTTTTCTTACAGGTTTATTTCATATGTTTGACGTGTGTAAACAGGGATTAGCTGATTTTTCTGCCATTAAATGAAAGTGAAATGCTTGTACAGAATCTCAGATGTGAAACTGCTCACTGATACTGTTTTGTTCTGTCAGCAGTGAAGGCGCTGGTGGCGAGAGGTTTATCAGGTGAGTCTGGTGTCTCAGGTATGTGTGTCTCTCAGTGTGTGTGTGTGTGTGTGTGTGTGTGTGTGTGTGTGTGTGTGTGTGTGTGTGTGTGTGTGTGTGTGTGTGTGTGTGTGTGTGTGTGTGTGTTGGACTGACGCGTTTCTCTTTACACACAGACGGCGCTGACCTGCCCGACACACACACACTGCGCATCCACTGTAACCAGAGTCGTCTTCTGCTGGAGATGGAGAGATGTGGAGAGAGATTCACTGCAGACATGAAGCAGATCCATCCAGACGACAGATGCAACCTCACACACTTCATCAGGTGACCATCATCATCATCATCATCAGTGAGTGTGAGAGAGAGAGTGTGTGTGTGTGTGTGTGTGTGTGTGTGTGTGTGTGTGTGTGTGTGTGTGTGTGTGTGTGTGTGTGTGTGTGTGTGTGTGAGATTCACTGCAGACGTGAAGCAGATCCATCCAGACGACAGATGCAACCTCACACACTTCATCAGTGCGACCAGTGTGAGTGAGAGAGTGAAAGTGAGTCAGTGTGAGAGAGTGAGTGTGAGTGTGCGAGAGTGAGTGTGCGAGTGTGAGAGTGTGAGTGAGAGAGTGTGAGTGAGAGAGTGTGAGTGAGAGAGTGTGAGTGAGAGAGTGTGAGTGAGAGAGTGTGAGTGAGAGAGTGAGTGAGAGAATGAGAGTGTGTGAGTGAGAGAATGAGAGTGAGAGAATGAGAGTGAGAGAGTGTGAATGAGAGTGTGAGAGTGAGAGTGTGAGTGAGATAATGAGAGTGTGAGTGAGAGAATGAGAGTGAGAGAATGAGAGTGAGAGTGAGAGAGTGTGAATGAGAGAATGAGAGTGTGAGTGTGAGAGTGAGGGAGAGAATGAGAGTGAGAGAATGAGAGTGTGAGTGAGAGAATGAGAGTGTGAGTGAGAGAGTGTGAATGAGAGAATGAGAGAATGTGAGAGTGAGAGTGTGAGTGAGAGAATGAGAGTGAGAGAATGAGAGTGTGAGTGAGAGCGTGTGAATGAGAGAATGAGAGTGAGAGTGTGAGAGTGAGAGTGTGAGTGAGAGAGTGTGAGAGTGAGAGAGTGTGAGTGAGAGAGTGTGAGTCAGAGAATGAGAGTGTGAGAGAGTGAGAGTGTGAGAGTGAGAGTGGGAGAATGAGAGTGTGAGTGAGAGAGTGTGAATGAGAGAATGAGAGTGTGAGTGTGAGAGTGAGAGTGTGAGAATGAGAGTGAGAGAATGAGAGTGTGAGTGAGAGAGTGAGAATGAGAGTGTGAGTGAGAGAATTAGAGTGTGAGTGAGAGTGTGAGTGAGTGTGAGAGTGAGTGTGAGAGTGAGTGTGAGAGTGAGTGTGAGAGTGAGTGTGAGAGTGAGTGTGAGAGTGAGTGTGAGAGTGAGAGTGTGAGAGTGACAGTGAGAGAATTAGAGTGTGAGTGTGAGAGTGAGTGAGAGTGTGAGAGTGAGTGTGAGAGTGAGAGTGTGAGTGTGAGTGTGAGAGTGTGAGAAAGAGTGAGAGTGTGAGAGTGAGAGTGAGAGTGAGTGTGAGAGTGAGAGTGAGTGTGAGAGTGAGTGTGAGAGTGAGTGTGAGAGTGAGTGTGAGAGTGAGTGTGAGAGTGAGTGTGAGAGTGAGTGTGAGAGAGTGAGAGTGTGAGAGTGAGAGAGTGTGAGAGTGAGTGTGAGAGTGAGTGTGAGAGTGAGTGTGAGAGTGAGTGTGAGAGTGAGTGTGAGAGTGAGTGTGAGAGTGAGTGTGAGAGTGAGTGTGAGAGTGAGTGTGAGAGTGAGTGTGAGAGTGAGTGTGAGAGTGAGTGTGAGAGTGAGTGTGAGAGTGAGTGTGAGAGTGAGTGTGAGTGTGTGAGTGTGAGAGTGTGAGAGTGAGAGTGTGAGAGAGAGAGTGTGTGAGTGAGTGAGAGAGAGTGAGGGTGTGAGAGTGAGTGAGAGACTGAGTGAGAGTGTGAGAGTGTGAGAGTGAGTGAGAGTGTGAGAGTGAGTGTGAGAGTGAGTGAGGGTGTGAGAGTGTGAGAGTGAGTGAGAGAGTGTGAGAGTGAGTGAGAGAGTGAGAGAGTGAGTGAGAGAGTGAGTGAGAGAGAGAGTGAGTGAGTGAGAGAGTGTGAGAGTGAGAGTGAGTGAGAGAGTGAGTGAGAGAGTGAGTGAGAGAGTGAGTGAGAGAGTTAGAGTGAGAGAGTGTGAGAGAGTGAGTGTGAGAGTGAGAGTGAGTGAGAGAGAGTGAGGGTGTGAGAGTGAGTGAGTGAGTGAGTGAGTGAGTGAGTGAGTGAGAGAGTGAGTGAGTGTGAGAGTGAGTCCGAGAGTGAGTGAGAGAGTGAGTGAGTGAGAGAGAGTGAGGGTGTGAGAGTGTGAGAGTGAGTGAGAGAGTGTGAGAGTGAGTGAGAGAGTGAGTGAGAGAGTGAGTGAGTGAGAGAGAGAGTGAGTGAGAGAGTGAGAGTGTGAGAGTGAGAGTGTGAGAGAGAAAGTGTGTGAGTGAGTGAGTGAGTGAGAGTGAGTGAGAGAGTGAGTGAGAGAGTGAGTGAGAGAGAGAGTGAGTGAGAGAGTGAGAGTGTGAGAGAGAAAGTGTGTGAGTGAGTGAGTGAGAGAGTGAGAGTGAGAGAGTGAGAGTGTGAGAGTGAGAGTGTGAGAGAGAAAGTGTGTGAGTGAGTGAGTGAGTGAGAGTGAGTGAGAGAGTGAGTGAGAGAGTGAGTGAGTGAGTGAGTGAGAGAGAGAGAGTGAGAGTGTGAGATTGATCAGGAGACGATGACCTGCATCTCATTCATAATATCATTACATAACTCTATTTCTCAGCACAGCTGCTCATGACCAGATGGATGTCATGTTTCAGCCACAGTATAAGTGAAGAATATTCATTTATAATAAACCTTAAGCTCTAGATTCACATATTTTATGTGCACAAACGTTGTTTCTGGTGTTTAATGAATCCCTCGTTCAGTGTGAGCAGTGGTGCAGTCGATCAGCTTTATTTCTCCATCGCTTTATACACTACTGATGCTTTCACAGCAACTTCACTGCTAGCAACACATAACAGAATCAATGATGTAAACTTCATCAAATGTGAAACAAATTGAAATTTTGCTGTAAAGTATCTCTACAGAAGACAATAGAGTCATTATTCGTTTAATGTTACTGAACAGTGTCTTTTAAACAATAAAGTTCTGTTTGTCTCTCAGCTCACAGGGAACATTCTCTCAGAGTTATGATCATACATTCTTCCAGTAACATTAATAGAACGTTTAATTAAAGTTATCTGGTCTTTAACAATGGTCTCAACATTATTTATACACCATTCATGAAGCGTTTTTTTTCTTTCAGAAACGTTTTAGTTGGACGTCACCTTTTTTTCAGAGAAGATTCAAAAGTAACATTCCATTATGTTTAAAGAATGATACAATGTAACGTTTCCTGAACGTTCACATAACCAAGAAAAAACAATGTTTTTGAGTTTTTTTGAACGTTCAGAGAACATTGAGAAATAACGTTTTAATTTTAGCGTCTGATCACACTGTAACGTGTGCGTGTCTTAATCCTGCTGATAATAATATTGAGATATGAATGAGTTGCAGAGACTGAGCGTTCACTGACTCGCTGGACTGGCCATTAGAGGGTCACAACACGACCCCAATTACTGAGAGTGTGTGTGTGTGTATCCAGACCTCCGTCCTCGAGGACCAATCATGGCTCAGACACATCCGTGCATTTGCATACCAATCACAGGAAACCTCTTTAACTTCATTTATTAAGTTGTGGAGGTCATTTTCCCACAGACTCGTGTGTGTTCTGTTGGATCTCAGTGTTGGATGGGTCTCACACACTCCTCAAGATCAGCAGATCATGTTATCTAGATAACATCAGCATGAACAGCCCGTGTGTGTGTGTGTGTGTGTGTGTGTGTGTGTGTGTGTGTGTGTGTGTGTGTGTGTGTGTGTGTGTGTGTGTGTGTGTGTGTGTGTGTGTGTGTGTGTGTGTGTGTGTGTGTGTGTGTTGCAGACACACACACTCACTCACACACACTCACATACACACTTTCAGTCTCCATGTTCTTTATGCCAGTATTAGTTTAGTGTTTTCATTGGTTGATCAGGAGTTCAGTGTGAGGAAGAGCGTCTGCGTATTATGATATAAATTATGTCGTTGAAAAGGGAATGAGCGCTGCGTGTTTATTAGTGTAATAAAGCGTTCAGCGTTCGCGTGTGTGTGTGTGTGTGATCGACAGATTAGTTTAAAAAGCTCCGTGTCTCTGACTGCCTTCCTGAAGGAAATGACTGATCCACTGATTAACATTAAAAGGAAAGTGCTGCTTTCTCCATGATATCAGTAATAACGTGTGTTCTGTCAGGAGCACTATCGTCAGATATGATTGACAGTTAGCATACAGTTAGGGTTTATTTATTTATTTATTGTCAAATTAATGTGCAAAAAAACTCGGACCCGGCTTATCACTAACTTTACAGAATAGACTGGACTGATGTGTAAAACTGGCTTGCCACATAAACATAATACTAGGCCTACAGTATATAAAATATAACTCAGGGCTCAACATTATGGCTTTACATATGCTTGTCCTTCGAAGAAGTAAATCGGCCATTCTCTTGTCCAAGTAAAAATCCAGAAATCGGTTTAAATGTATGCTTCATCTTTCGTTTTAAATTCTTAGATTTGATCAATAAATTCAATTGAAATAATAAGACACTCGGCTGTTACCAATCAAATTAATTAATTTACACTGAAAAATTACAACTGCATTAAATAATGTTTTGAGATTGTTTTAAATATTTTTTGAAGATACAAATATGACACATTGGAAAGAATTATAGCCTACTTTTAAACACGAAACTAAACCACCAGTAGGGGGCGGCAGGTGGCCGTCTTAATGAGTGAGTTATTGAGTCATTTATTCAAATGATTCGTTCAAACGGCTGAATCGTTAAGGAATGAGGCAGTTTTTTAATGGGTCATTGAATCGTTAGGCTTGTTCGACTTGAACCGGCGCTGCACAGACCGATCGGTTGATGACATCAGAGTACCGCGAGAGCGATTCAAAAGCATAAGGAGCCGTCCGCTCTCTAATCGCTCTTGAGGTACTTTGATGTCATCAACCGATCGGTCTGTGCAGCGCCCGTTCAATTCGAACAAGCCTTTTGACTCAATCGATTCATTCAAAGCGCTGAATCATTCATTAATGCAGTTATGTGTTCCGGTGAGCTGCACTGTGGTTCTTGGGATGTTTGTTTGGAACTATTTTCGCGGCTCAAATAGAACAAAAACAGTCAATATTGTGTCTAAAATGTAAGTGACTTGATATTAATTACTTGTTTATTGAACTGTCATATGAAATCAGTGTCATATTTTCAATCGTGATGGTATTCAGCACTCTTGGTCACTGTGATGTTGCTTAACTGTATCATATCATATGTTATAAGTATAAAAACTCCACATTAATTTTTTTAACCGCTCTATGTTCATTAAGTTTCTTTGTGTGATCTGCGCTCATTTGTTTCCATTTCTCCTCATGAGGCTGCGCGAGCCTCAACAGCACAACCGTATTACCAGTCAGCGGCTGTTTGCGGATTGGTTGGCACTGGCAGTCCGAATGTCGGGAGATATTTTTTTTAACGATAATAATTTAAAAATTTAAATCCATTTTAAATGTACAAATATTTTAAGTAAACAACAATAGTCCAAGTTTATGAAACGTTTTTATTAAAACTTTAAAAAATAATTCTGCATCTATTTTAGGTGGCACACCCTGGCACACCCGTGGCTACGCCAGTGGTTGGCGGTCTGGTTCTGTTCTGGACAGCCTAGCATGGATAAGAGCAGGAGAGCAGCAATAACCCCCTCAGGGTCAACAGAACACAACCAACATGAATGTATTGCAGATATCAATTAATTTTAGTGTATAACATAATTAGAGAACTGTAGTGTGATTCAGGGGGATCAGAAAGCCAGATCGTGACTGAGACAGGAGGAGCTGGGGAGGGAGGAGGGCAATCCGCTCTGAGAAACACTGATGATCCTGAAGGAGCGTATATATGAGTACAGTGACAGCTCGTATTCCTACAGCTGAGAGTCACTGACGCGAGCTCCACTAGCGTGACCTGCCAGAACTGACGCTACGCTTAATGAAAATAATTATTAGACACACAATATTGATTTGAGTTGAAATATGTTATTGGCTCTTTATTGGCGAGTTCACACTAGACGGACGTTTAAGAGATACGGTATACAGTCATACACTTATTACACAGCATTTCAACACATAAATAATTATGGAGATGAGCATAGTTAAATAACTGTACACAAAATATTGATTTGACTGAGTTTTAATATTTTATTAGTTCACCAAAAGCAAAACTTCCACCCAGAAAAACCGTTCCTAGCGAGTGTATAGCGCTGCTGACTCCAGTGACTCGGATGAGCCGGAATTTAGTATTAATATTTTAATATTTCTGTTTCCTCCATGATGTCAGTATAACGTGTGTTTCCTCCATGATGTCGGTGACGGTGTAACGTGTGTTTTCGTCTCTCCTCAGGGAGTATCACCTGTTCTCCTTCTGCACGGAGGCGAACGCCGAGCGCATCGGCTGCTTCTGGCCAAACCCGCAAGTCGAGCGCTTCATCATCGGACTCCACCAGCGCTTCTTCTCCAACTGCACCCTGGACCCGCTGGTGTTCCTGGACCCGCCCGAACACACACTCACCCTCCTCATCCTCGTCCCCGTCTTCCTCACGCTGGCCATGGTGGCGCTGGTGGTGTGGAGCAGCAAGCGCAGCGACATACTGGCCTAGGTCTTGGGTCAGAGGTCACGGACTGTCAGTCCGGCAGACTCTTCTTTATTTCAGGCAGACGCTTTATTCCTGAATCACTGATGCTGATCCAGGATCTCTGGATCGTCTGCTGTACAGCTATTATTTAATGTTTTAATTAAATAAGGTAGAATTAGACCGTTTGTCGAGTCAGTTTGAGCGTTCATTATCATTCCGACACACAGCGCTGGTTCATTTATCCAGTGATTGTGAGCTTGTTTTCTTCTCTGAAATTGAAATGATGAACGGATTCCTGTGAAACACAACGACTGCTATGATCCGATGAAAACAGAGTAAAGCAGGACGTGTTTGAATCCAGCGAGAGCTCAGCCAATCACGGCTCTTTCAGGAGGACGGGATTATTTATATGAGGAGGAAAGCCGTGTATTGTGTGCGACTTAAGGATACAAACAAAAGACAATAGTTGCTCTTGAGCGCCTGGCCTCGTACTCTGCAGAACGAGCGAGTGGAGTCAGAGCCGCAGGAAGGATATAAACGTCTTTCCCATCGCGCCGATGAATGAGAGGAAACAGGCTGGTTATGATTTCACCAAACGAGCTGCAGAATTATAACCCAGTGTTTCGACAGGCTTCGTCCGCTGTTTCTCCTCCTCATCATCACACTCTCACACACACACACACACACACACACACACACACACACACACACACACACACACTTGGGACTGAATGTCAGATTTATGCATTTAAAATCCATTTGGATCACACAGTTACAAACTTTCATTAAACTCAATGTTCATGCATAAATGAAACAGATTTCTGCACACAGAAAATAATGGCATAGCTTATTATTAACTATATTTAAAAAATCATATTTTCAGTAAGATCAACATAAATATGTTTAGAAAATGTATTCAGTTCAAAACTATGAACTTTGAAAAAATATGACTGTGTGGAAATATATAAAGCTGGTTAAATACATTACAGAAATCTGACCTGTTTCATTTATGAATGACTGACAAATATGCATATTAAAGGGACAGTTCACCCAAACATGAAACTCTAACTAAAACATGTACAGTAAAACTTCTCAATGTAACACAGAAGAAGATATTTTGAAGAATGTTGGTGACCATTGACTGTTTATTATTGTGTGTTTAGAGCTGCTTTAAAGTCCTTATTCTCCTGTTTATCACTCTAAAGCTGCTTTAAAACAATCTCTATCTCTGTAGAAATAAAGCTGACTCGACTGAAAACACTGAGATTTTCTGAGGAAGAAAGAAAGTCATTCAGGTTTGAAACGACGAGAAAAACGATGACAGAATGATCATTTTCAGATGAACTAACCCTTTAAGTTTATTAGTTTATGTTTAAACCATTTAATCCAAATGCATAAATCTTAAATGCCTGAATATTGTTTGAGTGAGGCCTGGTATATATCCATGTGTGTTCTGAGGGTCGTCTCTCAGTGTTGTGTGTGTTATTGGAGCCAGAAGAGTCGATTCTGAGTGTTTTTGCAGCCGAACGCCTCCAGCTCTTCCTGTTTACTCTACAATCCCACACTACTGAGTGCAAGTTCACAGAGGCACAACCAAGATAATTTTAACAGGTTTCCATCAGACGACCCTTTCTTCCATGAGTCATAATAAATCCTCTGATTTATTCTGTTTATGCCTTATTTATTCTGAACCGTCGATGTGATTCTGAGCACATTCAGTTGATTCATAATTCACGTTTCAGTGTTTATTTTGATGGCTGGTGTTTATAGAGAACTAAACAGTTCATCAGCAGAAACTAGGGTTGTCTTTAATAGGAGCTTTGGGTCAATATCTAATTACATTTTCTTTTTTTTTCTTTAAGATTTACGAAGCACATTTAGATCATATAATTCATTTGCTCAATGATCCGAACAGAGGTGATTCATCTGTAAA